>NC_043708.1:132465451-132661639 GCF_006229205.1 Suricata suricatta
GAGAAATAAAGAAAACCCCACAGGTTGTTTTAGACCCAGTTCCCAACATATTATTTAAAGGAGGACAAGAACAATTGTGGTTAGAACACTTAATATTCTACAAATAAACCATTGACCATGATGCCAAATGGCCCCCCTTTTGAAGGCACTCTATGTGGTAAAGATAGATGATAAGGAAAGAGGGGGTAGTAAAGAGGGAGAACCACAAAGTTTCCATGATTGTCTAGCATCAACCAAAGATGGGGTTTCAATAGCCACAAGACTGGGTCAAGTCCATGTCTTTCAGACAACTCTCTATAAACTGAGGACCCCAAACTCTCCCTTAAGCCCAAGAAGGCTCTTGGTGAGTGTTCATGGGTTTTAAGTTATAATACATTAAGAGTACCAGTAATACCAAGATTTCTGATTTCTAACAAAATCCAGTCCTAAAGCACTAACCAGTCAAGTTTGGATTAAGGTAAGTCTTCTATGATGAAAAATAATTATGACTAAGTACTTGTCCATCTGTTGTATCACTTCCAGAATTTCTAATATTTAAACAACCCCTCGAGATAAGTATCCTGTAGAAGTGGAGGTATGAGAATTGCATTTAAGTAACTTGTCTAAAGTCACACAGGAAGTAGAAAGGCTAGAATTCAAACCCATGTCTCTCTGACTGTGAAAATGTCTGCTCACTTGTCCATGCTGAAGATCCCCCTTAGCTAACTCCCCGACAGATGTTTACTACATCTCTGATTTTTTAAGCTGCCATTGTTCAAATATTTGTATGGTTTTCTAAAAGACTTTGTGATTCATTTTGGTCATAATGAGTGAGAATTCTAAAAGGAGATTCATGTTTTCTCTCTCTGATTCTCATTTCCCCTCCTCCCCCTCTCTCTTTCCTTCCCTCTCCCTTTTCTCTAGCTTTACAAAACTTGCCCATGCCGTGGCAGAAAACAACACATTTCCTGCTTCTTTATCCAGTCTTAGAAGATAAATTTTGTCTCTGTTAGGGTCAAGGTTTATGGGATATCATAAGGTTAAGAAAAGCAAATGCTGAATTTGGCCAAAAGCAGAAGAGAACTGGAAGTGTCCAGTTTTCTTTTTATTTGTCCATTTTAAATGGCCACCATTTTTATGTGCTCAGCATGTTCTAAGAGAGGGTTCTCTGATGTTACTATCAGACTGGCTAAGGATGGAGATCAATAGAAGAACCCTACCCATGACATGACGTTCACACTTGCCCAGCTTTCCATGTAGAGCCCATCAGGTTTCTTGCACCAGTGCAAACAGTTAGAAGGACATTATGCCACCACTCTTGTCCTGTGCCACTGATCTCTTAACACTTACTTCCAAGTTACTTACATCTTCACACTTTATAGCTTCAAAGATATTCATCTTCTTTTTTTTTGAGAGAGAGACAGAGACAGCAAGCAGGGAAGAGGCAGAGAGAGAGAGAGAGAGAGAGAGAGAGAGAGAGAGCGAGAGAATCCCAAGCAGACTCCACACCATCAGCACGGAGCCTGATGTGGGGCTCAAACTCACAAGCTGAGATCATGACCTGAGCTAAAACCAAGAGTCAGACACTTAACCAACTGAGCCACCCAAGTACCCACAAAAATGAATGCTTTTAACAATACCATAAGAATACCATAGTGGATGTGCAAAATACAGAAAACAAAAATATGGAAATAAAAAGGCAACTATGATGTCACCTCCATGACGATACTGTTTACATATTTGTGAAGGTAAGTACAGGTGTTCTTCTGTATGCATAAATGCACTAACATAGGCACAAACACACCTATGTGATTTTAAGAGAATTAGAATTTCATTTAATCCATTGCACATAATTGTGTGCTATTATTTTTTAATTTTATAAGCATATTACAAGCTTATTAAATTTTTAAGTGTGTTTTAAATGAATGCATAATACCCCAACATAGGTTATATACTGTAACTTCTTTAATCATCCGAATATTAGTGCATATTTATGTTTTTAATTTTTCGCTATGTGAAATAATGTTAATGATCATTGTTGCTTTTATATATAAAATTATGATGCATATTAAATCACTTGTTCATCTCCAAGAAGCAAGGCAGTAAGGTCTTGAGTTAACTAGCTCAAAAGAACATGGAAAAAATTTCAATATAGAAGGGAATTACATGTGCAAGCATCCTGTGATAAAAAAAAAAAATGGTGCAGGCCTGGGTGGCTCAGTTGGTTGAGTGCCCCCTCTTGATTTTGGCTAAGGTCATGTTCTCACAGTTCATGAGCTAGAGCCCCACATCGGATTCTGCACTGACAGTACAGAGCCTGCTTGGGATTCTCTCTCCCTCTCTGTCCCTATCCAACTTTTCTCTCTCTCTCTCTCTCTCTCTCTCTCTCTCTCTCTCTCTCTCTCTCTGAAAAATAAACAAACACTAAAAGAAAAGGAGGCTAGAAAAATACACAGGCAAAAAAAGTGAAAAACGGGACAAATCTTAACAAACAGACAAATAAAATCCATAAAGGCATTAGTGCAGAGAAGCCTCTTTCTTTTTTATAAGGGCATAAATCCCATCATGAAAGCCTCACCCTCAAGATCTTGTTCAATGCTAATAACTTCCTAAAGGCCTCATTTCCAAATGCCATCACATTGGGCATTAGGGCTTCAATATATGAATTCTGGGGGGACTCCAACATTCAACCCAGAGAAGATACCATCTGAGAAAGGGAATAAAAAGTGAACTGGAACCAAGGCTGGAAAAACTTTTTAAAAAGCTGAACGTTTCCAACAGCCTGCATTTTTAATTTGTTTCTCCAAGTCCCCATATTAGCAAGTGAAGCCCCCAGGCCAAAGGACTCTTGGTGTTTGTTCTTAAAGTAACTGAAATAAAGAAAAATAATGGGAGCCAAAGAGAGAAAACCTATGCCCCCAAATGCTTCCAATTTTAAGAAAGACCAAAGGATGCAGTATTTTGGTCCTTATTAAGCAGTCAACCAGTCTGAGTTAAGTGAGCCCAATGGATTCATTCTGGAATAATTAGATCCTAGGAAGAAGATGGAGGTGGGGGTGAATATGTATCTATAGAATATTTGTTAGGATCCTAATGTATTCAGGAGCTATTCAGGGAGCTATTCAGGGAGAGGTTGGCCTAATGATTGGGCTCATATTGGGAAGTATAATATTTTATACTGTGTTCTAAACATTAATTCATTCATTCAATCATTTTACACATTTTCATTGAATGCATACTGCATCTCAGGCATTGAATGCATATTGCTGAACAAAAGCAGACCTGGTCCTTAACTTCATGATTTAGCTTGGTGACATCTGAACTCTTCATTTGAGTCTGTAAGAAATTACACGATCCTCGAATCTACTCCAACGTCACAACTAGACACACTCTTCTACAGTCTCAGATTGGTAACTCTCGTAAGTGTGATAAGATATTCCTGAACTATGTTATTATCTTTGTGAACATGCAGCCAGCGCAAGGGTCCAAGGAAGGCCAGCTTACGTACTTTTCCATCCCTGATCTCTCCCATGCCCTCTGAACCCTGTTATTTCCCAAAGATAGGTTCTTTACTTTCTATCTCCTCTTCCAGAAGTCCTCAGGGCACCTGTGGGGAGGGGAAGCACATCACTTGCTTCTACAGTTCTTAGTCTAATCAACTCCTTGTTAAATAAATTAGGACAAAAAATATAGGATATCGAAAATCCAATTATATTTTAGTTACTCTGGCCACAGACAAATTGGGTTGTTTTCAATCCACAGGGTAATTGGAAGCAGAAGATAATTTTGTTGTTGTTTTCAGAGCATTCGTTTTAAACTGTCCTTCATGTTAACTTCTCTCAGCTCATCTCCTCCAGAAGTGGGGTTTCTCTTCCCAGAGCTACCCATCTACCCCAGGTTGAAATAGAACCCCCATTTTTAAGGTTTCTCTAATGACACTCTTTCTATTTCAAGCCATGTCCTTCCCATCTGTACCCTAAGTAACCCCTACCTTTTGGGATGCAACTTTGCCTTTGATATCTTGTTCTCCTACGTCCACAGCTGAGCCCTTAAAGTATATAATGGTACATTTAGAAATAATCAAAATAATTCATTTCAGATTCAAAGGATGTCTTAAAGTATATGTCAGGTCCAAACAGAGGTGGTGGAGGAGCATTGTTAATAGTGATGTTTTTTAATGTTTATGTATTTATTTTGAGAAAGAGAAAGAGACAGTACAAGTGTGCACTGAGCAGGGAAGGGTCAGAGAGAGACTGGGAGGGAGAGAGAAAGAGAGAGAGAGAGAGAGAGAGAGAGAGAGAGAGAGAGAGAGAGAGAGAGAGACCCAAGCGGGTTTCACATGGTCAGTGCTGAGCCTGATGCAGGGCTTAATCTCATGACTGTGAGCCAAAATCAAAAGTTGGTTGTGTAACAGACTGAACCACCCAGGCACCCCGTATAGTGATTTTTATAGTGCCTGGTAAATACCTACAAAAGTCACATGACCCAGTGATTTCTCTCCTAGGAATCTGCTCCTAAAATAAGCAAGCTAGGAAAGTAAGAAGGTAGCAAAAAGCAAAAAGAATTCTATTATCTATCTATCTATCCATCCATCCATCCACCCACCCACCCACACACTATGTGTAATATATATTACATATAGATAAAAAAGAGACACTGAGAGAGACAATGACAGAGAGGCAAAGACAGGGAGGGACAGAGAGATTAGTTTATTTTAAGGACTGGTTCATAGAATCCTAGAGACTGGCAAGTCTAAAATCTATAGGGAAGGCTAAGAGGCTGGAGACAGGCAAGAGATGATGATGGAAACTTGAGTCTGAAGGCAGGCTGCAGACAGAATTAATTTCTCTTGCAGAGACATCAGTTTTCTCTCTTAGGGCTTTCAACAGATTTGATGAGCCCACTCACATTGTGGAGGTTAATTATGGACAGTAATGATTTAGATGTTAAATACATCTTAAAATATACCTTTATGCAACATCTGTAATGGTATTTGACCAAATAACCGGGTACCATGGTTTAGCCAAGTGGACATAAAGTGAGCAATTATGTATATAAAATATGGAGCAACTTCAGGTTTACATAAACATAGATATACTTTGTATTTCTACTAATATAAATTTACATAGAATTTATATTTACCTATAAGTTGTATATTTACATGTACATTATATATGTGCATGTATATATAATGTGTGTATGTGTGTGTGTATATATATATAGATCTATATCCCTCTTTATAGAGCCATCTAGTTCTATATTTATACAACGTCTGTCCTTCTCTGCAGAAAGAATTCAGGTAGGAAGTCTGACCCAGCTATCTTTAGAAGTAGCTCCTTACAAGGTTGACCTTTGGCTACTGTCTGGGCACTTGGTTGGTACCCAGTTCTCTACAGTGAAATAAAAATTTCCCTAACTGAAAAAGGCAGTTCACTGCCTCCAGACAGAGTAAACAATAGGGTTTAGGCCCAATACAAGACTTCCTTTACAGAGAGTGTGATTTTGGCAGGCACTAATCTATCTACATAACAAAACTCTAATGAAAAACTTGGGTGCTGAGTAGGCTTCTCTGGGCTAAACATTGCGCACATACTTCAGACAATAGTGAGTGTGGAAGGGAAAGAGCATAAAAAGGTCTACACGGGGATTCTTTCACACTCCAGCTTTATCTATTTCCTTTATGATCTAGTAGGTACACCCTTACCACATCCCTGTAATAAATCTTAGTCATGCTATAACTACATGTGGAATACGCCGGCTCTTTCTAGAGAATCCTCCAACACAGGAGTGGTCTTGGGGAGATCCAATACATGTATCCTACTGAGAATATTTTTTCAGTCTAATAATGATTTTTTAAATAAACTTCAAATTGCACAATAGTGTCAGATTTACACGGAGGTTTCATATGTAGTACAAGCAGGTCACATATTCCTCATCTGGTTCCCATATTGTTACACTGGTACATTTATCACAACCACCAAATAAGCATTGGTACATGATTCAGTGCAAATCCGCATTTTATTTGGCGTTCCCTTTCTTCCCCACTAATATCCTTTTCATTTTCCAGGAATCCAGCCAGGACACCAGATAACATACAATTATCTGAACACATTGCTAAGACAACTTAGTCCTCTTTGCTCTGTGACCATTCCTCATACTTGCAGTGTTTTCCAAGAAGTATTTTACTTTTCTTTTTTAACAGTTTCTGCTCCCTATTTCTCTCTACTATTCATTTGTGTCCTATACCACGAATTTATGCTTTTTAACTTTTTTATACTGTTCCTTTTATTATTTTGAGTTTACTCTTTTTCTCTTTTGTAACTGAATAGAATTCTTAGCTTAACCATCAGCTCAATTTTTCTTGTTTTCTAAAATTTGCATTTAAGCATACAAATATTCTTCTCTCTTTATATCTGCTTTTTCTGTGCTACATTTGGGTAATTCCCTCGGATTTTGTTTTTTCTAATTCCGTAATAATTTCTTCAGCTCCATCCAGTCTACTAGCACAGGTAAAAATAGGTACAGATAAAGACCACCTAACAACAATAGTCATATATTGAAGAAGGGGTAGAAAAGAGTAGAGAGGATAGAATAAGAGCTAATTTTCTCCGACAATTTTGTCTTTGGAAAAGTACAAACAATTTCATAATTATAAAACAAAATTAAATCAAAATAAAATGGAAGTGATACCTAAATATTGAAAATAAAATACAAGATTCTGACTGTATATAAAGTTGGCAGCTTAAAAGAATACTTGATTCCACAGGCTTTGTGAAATGCATTATAAGGCAAAACAAACTGTGATGCAAGATAGCCATAATCAGTATTTAGTACCCCTGTTGTTAGTAATAGCTCTGTTTTTGTTAACGTATACATACATATAATATTACATGTAGTATTGTGATATATACAAGGAAAGAACTAATTACCCCCAAATTTTTCCAGATTAAGATTTTTAATGCAAAAGGAGAGAAAATAAAAATAAGTTAATATTGTTTATCTTAAATTTGAATTCGAAGTATTTAAAAAAAATTTTATGTCTTTATTTTGAGACACAGAGGGTAAGTGGGACAGGGACAAAGAGAGAGGGAGACACAGAACCTGAAGCAAGCTCCAAGCTCTGAGCTGTCAGCACAAAGCCCGATATGGGGTTCAAACCCACGAACTGTGAGATCATGACCTGAGCCGAAGTCAGATGCTTAACCAACTGAGCCACCCAGGCGCCCATGAATTAGAAATATTTTATAAATATATGATGCATTTTTATCTTTAGAAAAAGTAGCTGTATCCTAGTTCTGTCTACTGAAATTGTCTACCAGTGACAGCAATCTCATAGAAAAAATAATTTGGGGTTCAAGATCGTGAACACTAAATACAATTTCACACTAAAAGGAACCAATAGTTTTCAATGAAACAACTGATTCCAGATCTGAAAAAAGAAATGATTAAAGAAATCTAAAATATACTTACCAGAAAACAAAAACGTTTTCAATGCCTGCTGGGTCTGTGTCAAGAAAGGTCATAAGCACCAATGTGACCAAGCTGTCACTGATAAAGGAATGAACAATTTTAAGAGTATCAAAACAGAATCTGGTTATACTAGATCAGAACGCACCACTTTTGATTTCATGATGACACAAAATCAATCTCACTTATCGCTTTAGGAAAGTGTCAAGGCAAAACCTTATTATTTTGGAAACTTGTAGAAGGAGGAAAAAGGTGTAGGAGGGGAAAATAAGCATTTATCCTGCCTTTCCCATATCAATTACGTTTTAAGGCAATTTAAAAGTAGAAGAGTGATGTTCTTTATAGAAGAGCTCCACAATTTATAAGAACAGATTTTTCCACCCCTTAATGTAATAAGATATCTGGACAAAGATCTTCAATGACTGTTAAGTCTAATGGGTGAAAGATTAATGGAGAACTTAAAAATGGATGGATTGAATCAATAGCCCCTGAACCTTAACATCAAAAGGGAGACACAAGAAGATATGAAGTGACTCTTGACATTATAAAGAATAGACAAGTATTTATGAAGATTAAAAAAAATTAAACATGAAATGGATCAGTTGAGTCCCCATCAAGGCTCAACATTTACACAGAAAAGAAGAACATGCTCAATGACACCATATAGCCAAGTCCAGAATATAAGAACATGGCAGAAAAAAGGACTTAAAAAAAATATTTTATTTATTTTTTGAGAGAGAGAGAGAGAGAGAGAGAGACAGCATGAGCAGGGGAGGGTCAGAGAGAGAGAGAAAGACAGAATCTGAAGAAAGGCTCCAGGCTCTGAACTAGCTGTCAGCACAGAGCCTGATGCAGAACTCGAACCCACGAACTGTGAGACCATGACCTGAGCCGAAGCCGGACCCTTAACCGACTGAGCCACCCAGGCGCCCCCCAAAAATGGACTTGCTTCTATTCTCTAAGTAAGTGAGTGAGTGAGTGAGAGGGGGCAGGGGGAACAGAAAGAAGAAATTTGTATAGATGAAAAGAAGCTCCAGTCATATCAATGAAATATAATACTTATATGATGCTTAGAGATTGACTTACAAACCAAATAGAGAAAGTGATGGCAGGACTAATGTAACTGAATACAACATACCAACGGTGTTAACGTAAAGGATTTTCTTTTTCTTTCTTTCTTGCTCTTTCTCCTTTCTTTTGATTGAAGCCTGGTATTGTGGTTAATTTTCTAAAGTTTATTTCTAGCACTTGAATGCCAACTAGTTTTAGGAAATGCAGTCTAAGTTTATGAGGTTCTTTCACATATTATTTCCTTGGATTCCCATGATCAACAAAAGAATTCTAATGGGCAGGTATTATTAGCCATTATTTTTCTAGTGGCACAATGAGACTTTAAAAATGCAAATGTTTGATCCCAGTATCTTCCAGAAAGTAGAATAATCAAGGTCTGTAGTGATCGGCACAATGCCCTGTTAGTTCACTACCTCGGCTGCTCACATTTACACATCAGCAAAAAGCAGAAGGAAATAGTCACAGCTTAAGATTCTCTAGGCTTTAAATTTTCTTCTTTCTTATCAGATGTGCTTAATTTCACTTAACACATTCAGATAACACACACACACACGCGCGCGCGTGCGCACCCGCGTGAGCATGCATACAATGAGAAATGACCTAAAATATATGTTCTCTTTTTGATGTAACCTATGCTTAATATTTGCTCTACTCCTGTACACATTTCCTGGACACACTTTAGGAGAAAGCAATTCCTAGGTAATTTAAAATGTCAACTATCTTGATTTTAACACTGAAAAAGCAGCATTGAGTGAGCCACTCCAATGACTATCTAACTCAGGCGCCTGAAATTTTCCATTACAAAGAGTAAGATGTCCCTAGGATTTAATGGACAAATCAAATTTTACTAGCCCATTTGAATTTCACATATCCCTTTTCTACTATATATGGTTCATTACGCATTACCCAATTTTATGCAAAGATAATCTTAAGGGCTGGATAATATTCCAACAAACTTTCTAAATATTTCCTCAATTGGGAAATTTTTTTTTCTACATTTTAGTATTACGGACAAGCTTTGCTCCGCTTTCATGCTTTTAATATGAATGGTGAGCTAATTCTCCTGGATTGCTTTCCAGTGGAATTAATGGATCCAAGGGGTTTTTAAGGCTCTTGATTCGTATTGCCAAAATGCTCTGTAAAAAAAAGTGTTTGAGTTGCATACTTACCAACAATGTACCTTCTCAACACCCTCTGCAGCAGCAAGACGCTGCAGACGTCTAAACTTAAGGGGCACTGACTTGCATCTCTACTGGGTTTTATTCTGACATATTTGGCCTCGCATTTTGTGTCGGGTAAGAGGTGAGGGGACCAGCATGAGGTGTTTCCTCCCCCTCCAGCGAGCTGCCTTTCATGGTCCTTTTCTGTATAGTCACTTTGCCTAGAAAAGGTTTCATTCAACACTTTCCTGTTTTGATGTATGAAGTCACTGAGTTTCTTTGCTATATAATCTCCTTAATTCTTTTGATCTGCTGGCTGGTTGAAAACAAAAGAAATAAGTAGCTGGCACAGAGGAGGCGATGTATGTTTCAAATGAAGTTTCCTCTTTGTAAAGCTGGGTGAATGCAGGCTTGGCTCGCTCTGTCTCCATTCAGAATGGTTCTGTGCACGGCGGCGAGGGTGTTTGGTTCAATGACCACGTTGTCCAGGCTGCTGGTCAGAATCGAGCTTAGTTCTGAGCCGCTCTTTTAGGCAGGAATTAGAATGTGCTGATCAGAGAATTAAAACAGTGTGCAAATCAAAGAGCAGTTTCCTTTAGAAAGTAGAGGATTGGTTTTCATTTCCTCCTGCCCTCTTCCTATTTCTAACTCCCTAGGACACGGAAACATAGCTTAGTGCTCATCACACACACACACACACACACACACACACAGTAACTATTTGAGGTGACGGATGTTAACTAAACTTACTGCAGTAATCATTTTGCAATATATACATATTTTAAATCATTATGTTGCACGTCTTAAACTTCTACAATGTTGTGCATCAATTACAGCTCAATAAAATGGAAAAAAATATGTTCTGTGCTTTGAAAAGGACACAGGACATAAAATACAGTGCAGCCCTAAAGGAATCAACCATTTTATGTAAGCTCCCATGTTATTCTCAGTTTGTTTTTCTTTTCTTTCTTTTTTTTTTTTTTTTTACTTTTTACTAAGATCTTTGAAGGCCTTACTAATAATTTAAAGCAAGGTTATAAGACACAGAGCTTCCCTTGAAGCTGGGAACTCATAAACTTTGGGACTTGGTTCACCACATACATTCAAATATTCATTCATTCATCATTCATTCATTCATGCAACAGACATTTGTTTTTCATCTTATGCCAGCACCGTGCTAGGAAAAATGATTCATGACTAAACACACTATGATTCTTGTTTCCAAGAATGTCCAATTCAAGGAAAAGGCAGGGCCATTTACAGTTAATTCTAATATAGAACCTTCCAGAAAGACATACAGCTTTAACTCCTGAGACTGTGAAAACATAATGGAAAGCAAACAAGCAACACAAAAATGTCCAGCATATTATGACCATCTTCACTGCATGTTTGATATGCCAATTTTGTGGATTTTATTAAAAATGGCCTTCAACCATTAGCTAATAATTTTTTTAACATGTACTTTTTTCTTTTCCTTTCTTCTATGTTGTTTCCATCAGCAGACCACCAAAATTCTCTGAACCCTATTTTTTGGAAAAGTGTCACAAAAACATCCAATACATATTCAACTTATTATGAAGTGCTTGGTAGCATCAGGACTTGGTGACCTAGAGATGGGCCCCATCAGTTGTAACAAGAGAAAGATATCATCTCTCATTGATTCACTCTGGTTGGGTTTGATCATGTTACTCTCTTGGCCTCATGTTTCTGGGGAAGAAACCTGGCTCTCGTTGCTGACCTTGAAAGTGAGCAGAAACATCTCCAACCACAGAGATCCTTCTCTGTGCTATGTAGGCCTGGTCTTGCCAGAATTCTCTCCCACCTAATGTTTCAGCAGGTGATGACTTCTTGGTAATGTCTGATCCTTCTTTAGGCCTTCGCTATTCCCCTCCCCCAATTCTAGGAATATCCATGAGTACAAAGGAACCCCCTTCCCTTTCAAAAAATACCCATGATGCAGTAGGGGCAGATTTGACTGAAATGAGCTCCATATGGCGCTGACCATTTTTATTCATCACAATATCATCAAGAGTTAACAGGCTTCAGCAGAGAGAAGATGTTTAATCAGTATTTTTGGAATAAGTAATGAAAGGATGAATTAACACATTTTTCTGATTAATGCAGAATTTTAAAAATGCACCTACTTTGCTTTGTGCAGTCCATCAATTTGATGGCATTTTCCATGTTGACACGGGGACATTACCAAAGTAGCTGCTCCCAGAGTTCCGAGTTTTCTTTCCCATCTCACCTCCATTGATTGAGGCATTAACAAATGTTTGGAAAAATAGATTCTTTCCTTAGAGTGGCCTTTTTGTTTCAGATATTCTTAGTTTTTAATGCTTTTCTTGGTAAAATAATAATAACTATTATTACTTATATTTAGATAATATTTATATTATTATTTTAAAGTATAAATAAAAACCAGACTCTCAATGGAATAAACATCTCCAGCTACACTGACTTTCTCTCTTTGACTATGTCAAGCTCTTTCTTGACTTTGAACTTTCATCTCCATATGTTCCTCTATTTGGAACATTTCTCTACATTTTCTTTTTTTTAATTTGTTTTTTCATGATTGGCTTCTCTTGTTTGTGTAGCTCTCCACTTCACTGTAATCTTTTCTGAGAAAGTTACTACCTGATTGAGGTAGCTCTCCATGGCATATCCTTACTTCCTAACTCCATCTTTTTTATAGAAATCATCCACATGAATTTTCTCTCATTTACTAGTGAATCTTCAGTGCTTAGCATCTTGCTCCCACATAGGAGAAATTCAATAATTACTCATCAGCTCAATTAACAAATGGATAAATTGGGGCACCTGAGTGGCTCAGTCGGTTAAGCATCTGACTTTGGCTCAGGTCATGATCTCACGGTTTGTGAGTTTGAGAAAGCTCAGAGCCTGGAGCCTGCTTTGGATTCTACATCTCCCTCTCTCTCAGCCCCTCTCCTGCTTGTTCTCTCTCTCTCTCTCTCTCTCTCTCTCTCTCTCTCAAAAAATATAATAAACATTAAAAAAAAACACAAATGGACAAATTTAAGAAATATATCAGGTGACCTGAAATATCTCTTCCTACGTTCAGATTTCTTGACAACCCTGATGCACCAGATACTATTAACTTTTTATTTCAAGGAGGCTGTCAGGGCAGTGTCCAGACTTCAGGTCATGGGCTTTTTGTGAGAAGCCCAAAGACAGAAGTCCATGATCACAAAGAGAAGCTTGCTTACTTTGAGGCTAAGAGCCTGGGAAGGTGCATGGATTGCTGCCCTGCTGCCCATTTTGCCAAATCTGAGAAAAATGATTGGTGAAAAATTGCCTTCATTCAAAAGCCTGCACTGATCAGCAAGATTTACTGACTCCCGTTAGGAGTCTGAAGTGGAAATTCCTGCAAACAATAACAGATTGATAATGAAATATTGATCGGGGATGCACATCATGGGGAAATTCTGTCCATTTCCTTATGGAATGGGGAGCATTCTCAGGCAGTGAGGAGGGTCTGGAATGGCATCCGCAGCCCCAGCCTCTACCTCCTCTGAGGTTCATAGTGATGCTTATTTGTAGCTGTCTGGAACATACCTCTATTTCTAATTTTCTTTGGACCCTTAGGATCTCTCTTTCCTCTCCTTGTTCTCCTGTCCTGTCTCCTTAAATATGGCTTTGAAAATTAGAGAATGTGGCTTGGGAAAGGTTTGCACAAAGCAAACTTTAAAATTAATCAATCAGGCTGGTTCAGTGGCAGTGGCTATAGTTCAGGAATGCCTCGCCTAGCCTGCTCAGCCATTACTTACATCAGAGATCACTTCCTCTGCTTTCCCTCCCACTCATGCCCACTCCATCCTAGACAGATGGGGCAGTTTTGCACATGGCAATGCCTTTTGGCTGGAGTGAGAATCAGAGAGCGCTGGTGTTACAAATCCTTCCACCTTGCCACAGAACAGATAATTTGCAGGCATCACAAGAAGGGGCTATCACCAACCATCTCCTTCACTTCTTCATGCTCCTGTAGCTGTTGACATGGGGAAATTTGTTGTCTGAGGACAGAGAGAGACACACTCCTTCTCAGAAGCCAGCAGGATAAGGAATGAAGTGCACTGGTGGTAAGAGCCACGAGATGAGTCATCGGGACCTGGAACTGCCTCTTAACTTCAAAACCTCACATGGTCTAATAGAAAAAGCAAGGATTGAGTGGTTCTGGTTTAAATTTCAGTTCTGTCACTTACCAACAAAAACAAGTTACTTAGCTCTAAGACATAACTTCCTTGGCTCAGAAGTAAAAGTATAATCTCTACATTGCAAGGTTTTGTTAAAAAAAAAATGAGATGACCCAGCACGTATTTGGGGCCCTGCCTTGGGTATCAATTCCCTAATCTGTAAAAGAGGGAGGGTTGGCCTATTAGTACCTTCTATATCCTACCTGAATGTAGAAGGCACTTCCTTGTCTCACACAATCAGCAAGAGGATTATGTCAGAATACAAACATGCGTGCTGGCCCTAAGAAGTTGTGCCTGCACAAAAGGTAGTGATTGTTTCCCCCAGGTGGCTTCTAATGATGAGAAACTGGCAATGATATTGCTGACATAGACAAAGAGTATCACATTGGTGAAGTGGATCAACCATGGGAACCAAGTTAAAAACGAGCTATAAATTAAACTAGAATGTCTTCTGGGTTGAGGAACTCTGGGTACATGACTCATAGGGCTAAATCTCCACAAAGCTCAAAAATGAATGGACTTGGAGGCACGGTGGGTAATATAAAAGGCAGGGCTGGAAGGGAGATAGATTCTTAAAAGTTTCATGGGGATGAGGCTGTTCAATAGAAAGGTTTAACAGTACCCATCATTAAATAAAATTAGTTCAAGTCTGAGTTAAGCTGATCCAAGGGTCCCACACATCCTCCATTGGAAGCATATGTTTTCCTAATTCCCTGAAGTCCACGGAGTTGTGTTACAGACATGCTCTGTTATAAAGTCTGTTTATACACTTCCTAAGATCGGCCACCAAACCTTTGACATTTCCATCTAAACTTGACAATTTTAAATTTCTTTTTTTTTTGGTAGGATATAATAGGTCACACCAGACAAATATCCATACTACAATAACTAGAAGGGTCATTCCAAAAAAAATGGGAGGTCTATTTTGCAATAGAGATATTACAAAGATACTTTAAATATGTTGGAAAGCTAGGGAAGCAACACAGACCAGAGAAACTAAAATTCAAGAGAGGAAAGAGCTCTACCTAGGTGAGCTGAAGGCCAGCACAATATACATTCCGTGGGCTCTTTTCTGATTCCAAGTGTGGGCCAGATTAGATAAAAAGACAGTCCTAGCAGAAAAGATACCAGCCGGAGTCTTGGTCCCTACATAGGACTAGATTAATGGATTGAAAGAAAGTTGAGTCTTAAAGCATGATTAGTTTCCCTCAGGGGTAAGTCATTAACATTTTTTTAAAGACTATTTTTTTAGAATAGGTTTAGGTTCACAGCAAAATTGGAAGTACAGAGAGATTCTATGTACACCTCCCTCTCCCACACATGCATAGTCAGCTCCGTTCTCAACATTTTACCATGCCGATATATTTGTTACAATTGATGAGCCACTGACATGCCATAATCACCCAGACTTCATAGTGTACATTAGGTGTTGTATATACTCTATGGGTCTGGATGAATGTATAGAAGTTATTGAATTTGGGCTTAATGGGAGACTGGAAATTTCATCTGAAAGATTCCCAAAGAATAATATTACCCAGAGGCACACAGAGTTTATAGGACTTTGCCTCTCTGGATGGAGAAGAAATGGAAAAAACACATAGCTGATCTCTTCCTCAAGATGTTTGTGGGTTTGAATAGGTGTGGTATAAGAGGCTAAAGAGATAAACTTAAAAATTTCAAGGGCCATAACTTAAATCTTACAACTTTCCATTTATTAGGAGACATAGACCTATCATGCCCACCAGCAGGAGCTCAGAGCACCAACCCTGTGGAATAAGCATCAGCTTGAAGCACACCAGATTTTACTAGACCTGCCACTTTGTTCTGACAAATCAGTCTCTGTTTGAAAGGAAATGATCAGTTCCTTATTTTCTCTGTCCAATAGAGGAAAGAGAAAAATTTCTTTGGCAAAGGAATACATTGTTTAGATCCTTTAAAATTCTTTGGTATACATTGTCCAGCATTCCATTAAAAATTACTAGATCTGAGAAGAGGCAAAAAAAAGTCATGCATAGTCATTAGAACTTAAAAAAAGAGACACAGAGATAATCCAAATATTGAAGATAGCAGATAAGTGTAAAGTAACTGCGATGAAAATGTTTAGATAAGTAAATTATCAGCAAAACTGATGAAAATGATGGGAGTATCAACAATGACAGAGAATTATAATTTATATCAAACAAAACTGAATGGGTAACATATAACTGAAGAACTCATTGGAAACCCACAACAAACAACTCCCAAAATTAGTGACTCAACAACAATTTATTATTTCTTACAACCACACAGATCCACTGAGTGTTTATGAAGATCTGACTCAGCCTCAGCTGATCTAGGGTAGCCACATTCTTGTGTGCAATAAGCTGATGGACTGGTGGGCAGCTGCCCTAATGTAGGAGGGCTTCACTTTTGTGTTTCTTCTCTCTCCTTGTTGGCTCTCAGATTCTATAAGCTACTCCAGGAAGTGGCAGAGGTTCAAAACAGGAAGGGGAAGTATGCAAGTCCTTCTGAAACCTTGGCTCAAGACTGATACATCATCAGGCGCCTGGGTGGCTCAGTGGGTTAAGCATCCCACTCTTGGTTTCGACTCAGGTCATGATCTCACGGTTTCATGGGTTTGAGCCTTGCATTGCGCTCTGCACTGTCAGTGTGGAGCCTGCCTAGAATTCTCTGTCTCCGTCCCTCTGCTCCCTTGCACTGTCTCAGTTTCTCTCAAAATAAATAAATAAACTTAAAAGAAGATTTGTTTAAAGAAAAAAAAGACTAATACACCATTGCTTCTACTGTATTATATTAAATAAAGCAAGTCAAGGCCAACCCCAATTGAAAAACCAGGAAGCAGAATGAATTTCTTGAAGAGAGAAACTGCAAAGTCATACTGCAAAGAGAATACAAAGAGGGGTAGAGAATTGAAGCCAGATTTGCTTTTAACCCACCACTGATGATGTTAGCATCTGAATGGACACACCAGAAGGCAGCATCAGTGAGCTGATGTGAAGCTCGCTGTGACACTGTGACACCAGTCGATCAAAAATATGAAAATTGTAGTACCAGAAAAAATATCAAAACAAACAAAACCCAAAACAGGATAGTGTAGAGAAAATATATAGGACACACAGGACAAAAAGTGAAATATGTATATTTAAGGTCTCGGAGGGAGAGGAAAGAGAAAAAAAAGAACAGAGAATGGATCTGGATAATATTTGAAGAGACAATGATCAAGAACTCTTCAAAATGATCAAAGTTACCAAGAAGACTCACAAAGGTCCGCTAACTCAAGCAGGATAAGCAGAAAGAATGCCATACTGATAGTATTCACAATAAATCATCTGCAACAATTCAATATGCATATAAAAAAGTAATGAAACATGACCCTTACATTATGCAATACAGGAATTGTAGAATCAAATCTGTCAAGATAAATTATAAATCTAGATATTGAAGAAAACATAGAAGACCCTGTATGTATGTGTGAGTGAGTAGGGAAAACTGTCTTAAACAAAACAGAAGAAGTGCTCATCATAAATAAATAACTGATTGACCTCAGTGATATTAAGAACTTCTATCAAAGACACTACTGAGAGAGTGAAAAAGTAAGCTGTAAACTCAGAGAAAATATTTGCATTGCATATATTTCACCAAAGAATAACAAAAATATTCAGAGTGATATCAGAATGGAGCCTGCTTCATACAAGAAAAACAGCCAAATAATAAATCTCTCACATGTATCTCTCCCTCAGTAATAACGATTGCACCCATCCATGGACAGAATAGCTTCATGGGAGCCTTGGGATCCAGGTAAGAGATTGTAAAACCTTGGTGCAGCCCAGAACTGAGGAGAGTCATTTTCAGAAAACATGCTCACAGCCAGATGGCTGACTTACCACCCATGGTCCAGATGACGGAAAGGTAAATAGCTTTTTATCCCTGAGAACTTAACTACAGCCACCATGTGGTTTTGAGTAGAGACCAGCACCATATGCCAAGGGACCTGAGGGGAGTCATAGCCACCCATGCGTTGGGTAGTAAATGTAGACTTTCAGTCAAAACTCATCCAAGAGATACAGAAGGTCACTAGATAGTGATGAAGAGGTCAATAAATCAAGAGTATATAACAATGTAAGAATATATACACCCAACATTATTACACACAGATATTGAAAGCAATTTCTCTTCAAGTTTATTTATTTTGATAGAGAGAGAGAGAGAGAGAGAGAGAGAGAGAGAGAGAGAGAGAGAGTGTGTGTGTGTGTGTGTGTGTGTGGGTGGGTGGGTGGGTGTGTGTATGAGAACAGGGACGGGGCAGACAGAGAAGAGAGAGAATATGAGGCAGGCTCCATGCTGCCAGTGCAGAGCCCACCACAGGGCTAAATTTCCCAAACCATGAGATCATGACTTGAGCTGAAATCAAGAGTCAGACACTTACTGACTGAGCCACCCAGGTGCCCCTAAAGTAAATATAAGCAGAAATGAAGGGAGAGATAAAAAGCAATGTAACAGAAGTAGAGAACTTCAATATCCACTTTCAAAGTTGGATAGATTACTGATACAGACAATTAATGATATAGCATTCCCGAACAACAATACAGAGCAAACGGTCTTAAGAAACATATACAAGACAGCCAACTGCATTAAAATACACATTTTTCTCAAGTACACATGAAACATTCTCTAGGATAGACCATATACGGGGTCACAAAGCAATCCTTGACACATTTAAGAAGGGTGAAATCGTATGTAGTATCTCTTCTAACCATAATGGTAAAAACCCAGAAATCCATAACAGGAGAACTGAACAATTTGCAAATATGTGGATATTAAACATCACAGTCCTTAGCAACCAGTGGGTCAAAGAAGCAATCAAAAGGGAAGTCAGAAAGTATCATGAGACAAGTGAAAATTAAAACCCAACATAGCAAATCTTATGGGATGTAGCAAAATCAGTGCTAAGAGGGACGTTTATAGCTAAATGCCTACATTAAGAAAAAAGAAAGATTTCACAGCAACAACCTAGCTTTACCCTTGAAGTAATTAGAAAAAAAAAACTAAGTCCAAAGTTAGCAGAAGGAAAGGGATAACAAAGAACAGAGCAGAAATAAATAAAAGAGAGACTATGAAGACATTTTTTAAAAATCAACAAAAATTAGGGCTCCTGGGTGGCTAAATCAGTTGAGCCTCCAACTTTTGATTTCAGCTCAGGTCATGATCCCAGGGTCGTGGGACCGAGCCCTGCATCCAGCTCTGCACTGTGCATGGAGTCTGCTGAGGATTCTTTCTCTTTCCCTCTGCCCCTCTCCCCTGCCCATGTACTCTTTCAAATAAATAAATAATCAATGAAAATAATAGTGGTTTTAAGTTAAACACAACTAACAAAACTGTAGCTATAGGGACCAATATAAAAAGAGAAGATTCTAACAAAGTTATAAATAAAAGAAGAAACATTATAGGAGACACCACAGAAGGACAAGGATCACAAGACACTACTACAAACAATTATATACAGGTAATTAGGATGTCCTAGAAGAAACTGATAAATTCTTAGAAACATATAAGTTACTAAGATGCTAAGACAAACTCATAAAGAAATAGAAAATCTGAACTGACCAATAAAGACACAGAAATTTAAGCAGTAGTTAAAAAAAAATCTCACAACAATGAAATGCCCAGAGAGTCAGATCATATCACTGGTAATCCAGTGGTGGTAATTTGGTGGTAATCCCACCAAATATTTAAAGAAGAGATCATGCCAATCCTTCTGAAATTCTTCCACAAAATCAAAGAGGATAGAACACCTTCAAACTCATTTTGTGAGGCCAGAAGTGCCCCTATACCAATCCCAGGAAGGAAAACTACAAGCCAATATCCCTAATGAATACAGATGCAAGCATTCTCAGTAAAATTCTAGCAATCCAAATCCAACTGCACACTAAAGTGATCAACTAGGACTTATCGCGAGGATAGAAGGATGGGTAAGCAGGCACAAATCAATAAACGATACATCACATTGAGAGAATGAAGAAAAAAGTCATCCAATCCTCTCAATAAATGTAGAAAAAAAATTGACACAATTTAACACCATTTTATGATAAAAACTCCCAACAAAAGAAGGAATATACCTCAACTTAATAAAGGCTATGTATGACAACCCCACTGCTAATATCATACTCAGTGGTGAAAAGCTGAAGGCTTTTCCACTAAAATCAGGAACAAGACAAGGGTGCCTACTCTCACCTTGTTATTTCATGGAAAACTAGAAGTTGTAGCTAAGCAACTGGACAAGAAACAAAATTTAAAGGCATTCAAATCAAAAAAAGAAAAAGCAATACTGTGTCTGTTTGTAGATAACAAAATATCATATATAAAACTCTAAAGACCCCGCCCCCAATGTTAAAGCTCATGAATTAATTCAGTAAAGTTGCAGGATACAAAATCAGCATACAGAAATCAATAGTATTTCTATACACAAACAATAAAATATCTGAAAAAGAAAAAAAACACAGTTGCATTTACAATAGCATCAAAATAATAAAATTAGGAATATATTTGATCAAGGGGTTAAAGATTTTTACACTAAAAACAATAAAATATTGATAAAAGAAACTGAGGAAGACACAAATAAATGGAAACATGCCCTATGTTTATGGGCTAGAAGAATTAATATTGTTGAAATGTTCATGCTATCCAAAGCTGGCTACAGGTTCAATGCAATCTGTGTCAAAATCCAATGACATTTTTCACAGAAATAGAAAAATTCATATGGATTCACAGCAGATCCTGAAGAGCCAAAGCAAATGTGAGAAATAACAATAAAACTGTAGGTATCATACTTTCTGATTTCAAACTATACTACAAAGTTATAGTAATCAAAACAATATGGTCCTGGCATAAAAACAGACACCGAGATCAATCGAATAGAATTGAGATTCTGAAAATTAACCCACACGTATACAGGCAATGAATATTTGGCAAGAAAACCAACAATACTCAGGGAAAGAAGTCTCTTCAATAAATGGTGTTGGGAAAATTGGAGATTATATGCAAAAGAATGAAATTGTAATCTTATCTTACAACACTCACAGAAGCTAACTTGAAACAAACTAACAACTTAAATGTAAGGCATAAGTAGAGTAAAATCTTAGAAGAAGACACAGGGGGAAGTCTCCTTGACATTGGTCTTGGCAATGATTTGTTGGATGTGACAGCAAAACCACAAGCAACGAAAGAAAAAATTAGACAAGAGCAACTCTGTCAGATTAAAAAGCTCTGCACAGCTGAAGAACCAATTAACAAAATGAAAAGGCAACATACAAAATGGGAGAAAATATATGCAAATCACATGCTATCTGATAAGGAGTTAATATAAAAAAATACATCAGGAACTCATACAATTCAATAGCAAAAGCCCAGAAATCTAATTTGGAAATGGGCAGAACAGACATTTTTGCAGAGAAGACATACAAATCATCACCAGGTACATGAAAAGATGCTGTGCAATACTAATCATCAGTGAGATGCAAATGAAAACCCCAATGAGAGATCACCTCAGACCTGTTAGAATGGCTATTGTCAAAAAGGTAAGAGATAAATACTAGTGACAGTGTTCCAATGCAACCAATTAGAGCAACCTAAATAGAAGTGTCAGTCAACATTTTGCTTGGGTTAGCAGAAATCAGATAAGTATATATCTGCTAAATTAATGATTCAAGTCTTTCTCAAGAAGTTGATCTCTGGTCAAAGGTGGTCTCTGTCAATTTGCAGTATACCATGAAATACTACTGCTTGGGAATGCTATACAAAGACAACTTTAATATTTCATGCAAGACCTAAATACCAAAACATAAACATTTGTGGTATTGGAAATTAGCACTGGTTTTGGAGTCAGGACACTTGTACTCTAAATTTTACTTTGATATGAAAACTAGCTCTATGATCTTCAATGATTTTTACTTTCTTTCAGCCTAAGATTGCTTTCTTATAGAATTCATAGTACTTTTTCATTTTTTTAAACTTCAGAATTATTTTTCCAAATGATTTTCTTGAATATAACAATACAGAACTAAGATCTGTCCTGGTTGATAGGTGGTGTTATGGCCCAAACACTGTCCTCTGGTCTCCCATTTTGTTCTTCAACTAAGCAAAGAAGACAGTTGAAAACCCACTGGACGTAGGTAACACTGAGCTCATTTGAAGATGAAAGAGAAATCTCAGAGACATCGCCAAGATAGGGTCACTTATCACTTTGAATTTTAGTCAGATTCCGTTTTAACCAGTGTGCTCAGAAGAGGCAATATTATTCCCTTTCATGTTCATAGAGCCCCCTGGCTGCAGTGTGCATGCTACCCTGAGCTTCACAACACACAATGTGCGGAAAGAGGCTGCCTATGATGGAAGGCAACACGGGCCCAAGAAGTCCATTTTCCTACCCTTCCTCTTTCTTCCACTCTCTCTTCTTCAAGCATAATGCACCACTCTT
Source organism: Suricata suricatta (assembly GCF_006229205.1). NCBI lineage: Eukaryota > Metazoa > Chordata > Mammalia > Carnivora > Herpestidae > Suricata > Suricata suricatta. The sequence goes on from NC_043708.1 coordinate 132,487,813, forward strand.
CACCCTGTCCTAGGCCCCTCAATCACAGCCCTTTGGATCAGCATGTCCTCCCTCTCAAGGATCTAATTATTGTTGGGATATAAGGACCTTGTCAACAATGTTAACTGTGATTTGAGGAATACTAAGAAAAAATGTATGTACAATGTGGTAATGGAAGGGACTTTGAAGGCAATCATCTTGGACCTTGGCTTTGCTGTGTGGTCTTGACAATGATAATACAATTCTCTGAGCAGCTTTCATCATTTGCAAAATGGGAACAATAAATGTGTAGAATGCTACATGGAGTAAAGTTAGCATATATGGGGTACTTAATGTCCTATTTGGCATGCAGCCTGCATTACAAAAATGATAATAGGTTGAAGTAATTTGGACTAATTTGTGCTATTAGACCATCTTAAACTTTCCATGGTACTTTTATGTTAGAAAGAATATTGGGCCATCTGAGTCATGGCTTTCTGACAGAAGGTAAAATAGCTTTATGGTAACTGGAAGTTTGCCAGGAGACCCCTTCGATCTTAAGGACACCTCAGTTTTGCGGATTGTCAGAGAAAAACAACTTATAAATGCCCATGCGTCATCCGGCAACTTTGTCGAAAGCTCCAATGAAAGACATGACTTGAAAGTGACCTTCAAGGGCAATGCCAACTTCTGTGATTCCTGACATTCTTTTAATCTTGCCCCAAGGATAGTAGTGTAGGCACATGGTGGTGTAGACTACTCACCTGCAGAATTATTCTTCAGGGATTCTTAGAAACCATGACTAATTCCTGCTCCTTAGGATCTAGCGAGAGAGAAGTCATTCTTTACAAATTATATTTCCTCAACCTCATCCTTCCATTGCCCCTGAGGTGAACCAAAGGAAGAAGCACAAGTTCATGGTTGCCCATGACAAGTAACCGGAGTCAGACAGTTGCAGGCTAAAGGCTCTGCAGTGAGAACGTGAGCACATTAAGCACCTATTATTAGCCTCAGTTTCCATATAAGTAAATGGGAATAATAATGTTGTTTTCTGCCTAGAGTTAACTGTGAAGATTAAAGAAATCATCTCATCAGCACATGGAAATGGCTCACCAAATGTCAGTAGTTCATTTTTGAAGAAAGAGAAGTGGCCTAAAATCTGGATACATGGGATATACTCTTGATTTTTCATATACCGGGTAAGGTTACTCTTTTTTGTTTTGATTTCTTTGCCTATTAAGCAAAAAGTGAGGGAAGTTTGGATTATACAATCTCAGAGACACTTTTCTAATTTTAAGATTTTGAATTCATCATGACCAAAGATGTCTCCTTGTTACAGAAAAAATGCTTCAAGATCTCTCCTCTACTCTCAATCTTGTCATTTCAGATAGGCATCAGATAGGACCTTAGGGAACAGAAGATATATATGCTACATATGATGCTTTGATAAGTCAATTTGCTAATCAACAAACACATCCATATTAGTCAATACACAAGTATGATCTGGGGAGGTAAACCTCTTACCCAGCCAGTCATAATGTTTGATAAAGAAGGGGATGTAAAGATTATTTCTTGAGAAAGAATGGGTCTCCAACTAGAAAACTGGGAGCAAGCATCTTGAAAGACAGTGAATGAGTCATATGGGCAAGTTGAAGGTTTAAGGCAAAAAAAAAAAAAACCCCACAAAACAAAAAACAGAAAAAGAACTGCATCCAGTGCTACTGATAGAAACCCACAGATGTGTCAGAGACAATATAGGTAGGTAATCTTTGAGAAGTCAGGGAAAATGGAGGTTATGTCAAAAGACTAAAGAAATGGATGACAGAGAAGAAAACTAGTAGGCAGTAAAGACCTAGTGCAGAGCAGGAATTTTCACATGCTTGATTTCAGAACAATCCATTTTTAGTAGGAAGAATCTAAAAATCAATGAGATTATGTGACTTGCCTAAAGGAATATAGTTAGTAAGTGGCTGAACTAGAATTTATCTCAGGCCTATCTACCTATAGAACCCATGAACTTTCATTAATATCTTATTCGTACATACATACATTCATACATCCTTCCTCCAATCATTCAAAAGCATCAGGCAATGAGATTAAAGTGGGGACCCAGGCAGGCACTAGCCCCGCATGCCTGGAGCTTACTGTCTGGTAGAAAGGAGAACTGAAATCAAATAAATACATCTAAATAAGGATGGCAAATTCTACTTTAACACATTAGCATATAATTATAAAGTTATAAATGTGATTTGTAATTTAATAAATGTATTTATAAATAATTATGGTAAATCTTACAAAGGTAACAAGGATGTTGAGATACATAAAGGGGGTTGTGAGCAGGATTTACTTTAGGAGGGGGATCACACGTGTCCTCTTGGAGGGGGAAAGATTAATGCTGAAAGCTAAAGCCTGAGAACGAACCAGCCACGTAAAGGGCAAAGAGAAGAATAGGAGTCCCATGCTTTCTCACTACAAAGAGAGGAAGGCAAGGTCAACCGCATCAAAATCCTACATTGTGTCAGGGTGCCTGGGTGGCTCAATCAGTTAAGCATCTGGCTTCAGCTGAGGTCATGATCTCACATTCGTGGGTTTGAGCCCCACGTCAGGCTCTGTGCTGACAGCTAGCTCAGAGCCTGGAGCCTGTCTTCAGATTCTGTCTCCCTCTTTCTGTGATCCTCCCCTGCTCACACTGTCTCTCTCTCAAAAAATAAATAAAACATTAAAAAAATCACACATTTAAAAAATTCTACATTGTGTCATGATCCAGGCAGCTTAAGGGCATTTACAAAAGATTCCATAAAACTATATAGGTGTCCAGATAGGGAGTGGTGCCAAATTCAGTTCCTTTTTTCTTCCTTTTGTTTGTATACTTGTTTGCTCATTCTGTCTTACTTTAATCCATTCTCTTTTATTCCTTCCAGTTTAGTTACATTATGGAAAAATAAAAAGAATGCTAAATCTGTTGTAGCTTCATGAATGCACTGGACATAATGTCTCATCACATACTTGCAAAAGCCACGATTTAAATGAGACGAAGATGTGATATTTCCGCGATGACTGAATGCATACGCATCCCTGCTAAAATGTACTGACAGCCTCAGAGGTGGAGGAAAGGTTCCCTGGAGCAGAGCTGAGGGATTCAGCCTGTTTTGTTGAACATCTTCATCCAAGAGTTGCATACAAGCACATAAAGTATGATTCATGAATTACTATCAGATGACTAGACGACAGTGGTGGCTGAAACAAAACGCAAAATGTCTTAGAGCTGTTACTCTATGTAAACAGAGATAACAAAAATTAAACAGAAAATGAGAGGAGCCTTATATTCACATTAAACATGATTGATCTGGGGCCCCTGGGTGGCTCAGTCGGTTAAGTGTCTGACTTCAGCTCAGGTCATGATCTCACAGTTTGTGAGTTTGAGCCTCACATTGGGCTCTGCGCTGACATCTCAGCCTGGAGCCTGCTTCTGATTCTGTGTCTCCCTCTCTCACTCTCTCTGTCCTTCCCCAACTTGTGCTCTCTCTATCAAAAGTAAATACATAAAAAAAAGTCTTTTAATAAAAAAATAAACTTTATTGATTTTACAAATGCAGATGTAGGAAGACAGGTTGAGGGCAGGTCACATGAGTCCTACAAGTCCAAGTTGTCAGAAGCTTAAGCAAGTCAACTGTGCCATAAGACTACTAACTGATGTCTTGACTCATGAGACTCCTGCAGTGGGCGCTAGTCAGAAGCATCTAGTCCGCTGTGTTCAGTTCTAAACATCCCCCTTTAAGAGTAATGTGGAAAAAGTAGAAATGGTCAAGCGTTCTGCCATTCAGTTATATTAATGACATTTCTGCTTAGGGCCTATATACCTCTGCTTTTTTTTTTTTTTTTTTGTTATAACACACCCACCTCTTTAATGTTTATTTATTTCTGAGAGAGAGAGAGAGAGAATATGAATATGAACATGTGCAAGTTGGGGAGAGGGCAGAGAGAGAGAGGGAGACACAGAATCTGAAGCAGGCTCCTGGCTCTGAGCTGTCAGCACGCAGCCCAAACTCAAGAGCTGTGGTCATGACTTGAGCCAGAGTGGGACGCTCAACTGAGCCACCCAGGCTCCCCTAACATCCTGCTTCCTGATCTTTCTATGGCTGGATCCCTTTATGGAATTTATGCTTTAAATGTAAATGAGACTTGCTCAGAGCACTTCTCTAACTACATTATCAAAAATTAACCACCTAGGGCACCTGCATGGATCAGTCAGTTAAGCAGCCTCCTCTTGGTTTTGGCTCAGGTCATGATCTCACAAGTTGGAGGTTCAAGCCCTTCTTTGGGCTCTGCACTGACAATGTGGAGCCTCCACAGCATTCTCTCTCTCTCTTTCTCTCTCTCCCCCACCACTTGTGCTCTCTTCTCTCTCTCAAAATAAATAAACTTGAAAAAAAACTAACCATCTAACTCTCCCCACCCCACTAGTCACCCTCTCTCATGTTACCCTATTTTCCTCACCTTACAATTACTTCTCAGAAATGATCTTATCTACGAATTTCCATATTTGAGGAGGAAGAATTTCTAATTTCCACTAGAAGTGGAAGGATGCTACCAGAGAGAAGGGCTCAAAGTAAATTTGTTTTGAAAATGAATCGTGTACAGAGCAAGTGAAGGGACATGTTAACTTTGTATTTTTTTTAAACTATCTTCAATTTAGTTAACATAGAAGTGTACTCTTGGCTACAAGATGAGAACCCAATGGTTCATCTCTTACACATGACAACCAGAGCGCATCCCAACAAGTGCCCTCCTTAACTTTCAGCTGCACTAAAAGGCTGTAGCAGAGCTGCCTACAAACGTACTAAGGATTACCATGAAAAGTGAGGGAGCTGTGGCATAGCAGTTCCACTAGCGAACACTTAAGATCACTGAGTAAAAAAATTCCATTTTTAAATTCAAGTATAATTAAGATACAGAGTCATATTAGTTTTAGGTGTCCAATAGAGTGATTCAACAATCCTCTACCCTTCTCAGTGCTCATCAAGGTAAGGGTACTCTTAATTCCCTTTATCAATTTCCCATATCCCCCCACCTACTTCCCTCTGGCAACCACCAGTTTGTTCTCTGTATTTAAGAATTTGATTTTTTGTTGATCTCTCTTTACTTTGTTGGTTTGTTTTGGGTCTTCAGTTCTACATATAAGTAAAATAAAACACACACACACACACACACACACACACACACACACACGTACATATAATCCAATTAAAAAATGGACAGAGGCCCTGAATAGACATTTTTCCAAAGAAGACATACAGATGGCCCACAGGCATATGAAAAGATGCTCAACATCACTAAATAATTATGGAAATTCAAATTAAAACCACAACGAGTTATCACCTTACACCTGTCAGAATGGCTAAAATAAAAAACAAAACAAATAACAAGTATTGGCAAGGATGTGGTGAAAAAGGAACCCTCGTGCATTATTGGTGGGAATGCCAATTGGTGGAGCCACTTTTGAATGCAACATGGAGGTCCCTCAAAAACTTAGAATTTCCATATGGTCCAGTAATTCCACTATTGGGTATTTACCCAAAGAAAACAAAGCCACTAAGCTAAAATGATATATGCACCCAAAGTTTATGACAGCATTATTTACAACAGCCAAGATATGCAAACAATCCAGGTGTCTATCAATAGATGAATGGATAAAGACAATGTGGCATTTGGGGGTGTGTGTGTGTGTGTGTGTGTGTGTGTGTGTGTGTGTGTGTGAGAGAGAGAGAGAGAGAGAGAGAGAGAGAGAGAGAGAGAGAGAGAGAGAGAGAGATTATTATTCAGCTGTAAAAAAAAATAATAATGAGATCTTACCATTTGCAACAATAAAGATGGACCTAAAGGGTATAATGTTAAGTGAAATCAGTCAGTTAGAGAAAGATAAATACCATATGGTCAGTAAGTAGAATTTAAGGAGCCTCATTTTGACTTAGAATTAAAAGTAATTTCCTGCTTAATTTTGTCTACAGCAGTATAAGCGGTAGAAAGTTGTGAGAGTCACATTCTATTGAAACAAGCAGACACTTTGTGGTGGCACATTGGAGAAATTGCACGACACAGCCTTGTATAGATGGGAGACCGACCTAAATGACATTTAAAGTCATTTTTAGTAGGAAACGTTTCTACAGCTCTAACACCAGTAAAGATCCAGAGAAGCTTTTGCTTCTTTCTGGCATTGAACCAGGGAGGAACTCCAACTGTGGAGAAAAGGTTAAGCAAAGCTTAGACCTCTGAAAAAGCCTCTATTCACTTTTAAGTTATATTTATCATTCTCTTATGTTACTAGTTCCGCAAGGATACAGGGTAAAGGAAAACAAGACACAAACAAAACAAAAAAACAACCAAGAATGGGTGAAGAAGGGAGCCTCGGTTATAAAGTCAGGATTTCAACATTCTGTTGAGCCAAGGCCCTAATTATTAATTAATAAGACAATTTCCCTAAGACATTATTTACCCGATTGGCTGTGCTAATGAGGGTGTTTTGCATCTAATTTAATGCACAGCAATGAGGATTTTTATCACAAAAAGGACAAACCTTCCCTATAAAATCAAAGCTCTTGTTAGCAGCAAACCTCTGGTAAGTAATTTCTCATTCCTAAATGGAAGCCACAGGCAGCACACAATCTCTCCCAGAGGAAAGTGAGACTTTCAAGTGTGCATTAAAGGTGAGATACTCCCTCAGAAAATGCTCTGAAGATTCTATATGTCCATTTTGTGGTGATTTCCAAGGTCTGCATAACAGAGCTCACCACTTGGCTGCCGTCAGCCTGAACTGAGCCCAGCTGCTTACTCTTTTGTTGGCACACTAACCTGGTCTTCAGGGGTTTCCAGATCAGTCTCTACTGAATGTTTCTCCAAGTAACACTCCCCACCACTTCCCCTACTCAGCATTGAAATCCTGGTAAAAGCACCCTTATTCTCACCCAAGTGTTTCCAAGCCTCGGGGTCTACCCTAAGGCATCAAATTCCACCCTCTATTTATCTCCAATTGGTTGGCAAGTCACTTGCTTTTGGCATTAATCTCTCAGTGCAGGAGGCTTCCAGAACTCAACTGCTTTGGTCTGACCACTATAATCCCATCAGTAAAGACATGCTCTAGAATGTGAGATTCAGATATGTTGTCATTCATAGGTCTAACAGGAGAAACCTAATGGGAGACCATGGGAATGGGAAAGAGGGGCGGAGAATTGGGGAGAGGCAGTGAGGCAAATCATGAGAGACTTTTGAATGCTGAGCACAAACTGAGGGCTGAAGAGGGAGGGGGGAAGGGGAAGAGGTGTGATGGTCATGGAGAGGGGCACTTGTGGGGAAGAGCACTGGGTGTTATATGGAAACCAACTTGGTAATAAACTATATAGAAAAAAAGAATGTAAGATTCAGAATCAGTAAATTGGAAGACTAATTGGAATTTCTTCTTCTCTCTTGACTCACTTTCCATTGCCACATGCAAGTAGATTTCCCCTAAAATATTCTTTCTTGAGCACAGCTGGGATAGCTCCTTGGCCCCCCCCCCCATCCTCCCACCCCATACTTCAAGATGATATTTTAAAACTTTTTTTTAGCAAATGACTTTTCTTTCTTTCCCTTGTTCTACAATAAAGACTTCTTCTAGGGTCTCCTTTCTGTTCCCTCTTATCCAAAGTAAAAACTACCACAATATTACAAGAAATACACTTCTTATCATTTCCCTTGGGCACCGCCAAGGACTGCTTTACACTATAGAGATGAGGGACAGTGTATGGTAAAGGGGGGGGGGGGGCTATAAAATCATATGGATCTGGGTTCAAATTCCAGCCCAGCAACTTACCTGCTGTGAGGATTTGGCCAAGTTACTCTGCTTCATAAAGCATCAACACCCTCACCTGCTAAAGTAGGATAGTAATAGGCCTGCCTGGCAGTGGATGAGGATGGTCCATGAACTCATGAATGCAGAGCATTGAGTAACACATGCCTGATGCTTAATAAGTACTCAGTAATAACTATAATTTATTATAAGTAATATCATTAAAATAATGTTAGCAGCAGAGCAACGAGGCTGGCATCTATGTCTAGTGCTGTAAGTCCGGAGATCTTGAAACAGCACCCACAGTTTTCTTTTCATTGTAACATCACCAGCGTACCTAATTTGTCACGGTCTCACCTGGACCACAGTTTTCTAACATAGGTTCCACTTTCAATCTTTCCCAATGTATCATTTAGCTCAGTTTTTTCAACACTGCGACAGCTGCCTTCTTCAAGGGCATCTTTGCTTATTTTATTTTTCCATTTGTGATAGTTTCTAAGGTCTCACCAAACATCACTGGATGCCCCGAGCATAACATTTGGGGTCCTCTACAGTCTAGACCCATATGACCACTTCACAACTTCATTCCAAGGCTAGAGAACCAATAAGAAGGTGCAGCTAGTGTTGGTGGCCTAGATGAGAAGCCATGGGGAAAAGTAAGAGTGTTCCACTTTGGGGCTGAGATTTGCTCTGCATGTCTTCCCTCCACTGGATGAAGACAACCACTAATGAGGAAAGGGGCACTTCTACCCACATCACTTCACTTCACTTTCTACAAGGTAAAAATAACAACTAAAAAGAGATCCCTACCGCTGTTACCCATTTATATGTCCTAAATATTTCACTTGACAAATACTATGACATGCAAAAAGAGAACGTATGTTAGTAGCATCCTCTTCAGAAAGGCTTTGAAATTTGTGAACTATGACAAAGTTTATCCTCCCCCTCAATGCTGAGTGTCACAGATCTTTTTCGTATACCTATCTATTATGTCACAAGTCCCACTTTCTTAATAATCTCAGGCAATTCTTGGAAGGGATTTACATTATGCTGACCTGTAATAATAATGTGCTATAGAACTGAGTTGAAGATGGTCCTCAGTGGACCCTGGTGTTGGGCTAGCAAGCACTCCCCTTCTTACTGTCTGAGGGGCTGTTCTACTAAATAACAAAGACTTGCTCAAGTCTAAAGCCTGAGAAGATGAGGGACTAGAAGGCTAAACATGGACAGTATTTCCTTAGGTGGTATTCTCCCCACTTGACTGCTTGCTATCATGCCTTCTTTTTAATCCAAAGTGTGCCTGTTGAAAAGTTCCTATGTACTCACTATTAAACAAGATTGTTCTGTACTGGGGGGCCCCTGGGTAGTTCAGTCGGATAAGTTTCCAACTTCAGCTCAGGTCATGATCTCACAATTCATGACTTTGAGTCCCACATCGGGCTTGCTGTCCTCAGTACAGAGCCCACTTTGGACCTCTGCCCCTTCTGTCTCTCTGTCCTTCTCCTACTTCCTCTCTTTCTCTCAAAAATAAACAAACATTAAAAAAATGACGGCACTCCACTGGAGAAGGGCGTCAAGATAAGGTGATTTTATTAGGCTAATTAGAGCCTTCAGCACTACCCTAGTTTTTACTGAGAATATCACGCTATCCTCCATCACTAAAATTATCTATATGAGGAAGCATGGTATTTTCCACAATCAGTGTGTTCCCCAACCCCACTAAATTATTTTAATTATACCCTGAGGTCTCATTCCTTCTATTCTCCAAATAGACAGTGAAATGTAGAAATATTGGCAAATATTATGGACACTGCTTTAGATAAGGCGATTCAGACTTCCACTTGTAGAAACTAACAAATGACAGAGGCCAGAAAAGGAGAAGTGTAGATGCAGAGGGGCAGGGGAGACAAAGGTGTAAGTATAAAGTAAACCTCTATCTATCTTTGATGAAAAAAGTTGCAAGGACCAGGAACCTTCATGCAGATGAGTCTTTCTTATTGCCCACCAAGGGAGCTCACTGACCACCAGGAATCAGCCCGTCACTTACAAAACACCCACTTTGAAATGATGTTCATCTGTGCCCCCCCCCAGAGTCTATCCAGCTGCTAACAGCAACCAACTCTTCTTCCAGGAATAAGCATAACTATGATGGTCTAAACAAATGCAAGCCTCCAACCATCCACCCATCCAGAAAAATAAAATGGGTATTAAATACCTTCTTCTGAGGTGGTAACACTAAAGAAAGTGCAAAATTTACTTCAAAACCAAGACAGAGGTGACTGAATGAGCTTAAATTTTTTTACTAAAAAAGGAGTTTGGAGGAATATACCACCAAGTTACATATAAATTAATTCCAGGTCACAGTTAATTACGGTGATGGTGGGGCACCTAGGTGGCTCACTCGGTTAAGTGTCTGACTTCGGCTCAGGTCATGATCTCATGGTTCATGGTTTCAAGTCCTGCATCCAGCTCTGTGCTGACAGCTAGCTCAAAGCCTGGAGCTTGTCTTCGAATTCTGTATCTCCCTCTCTCTCTTACCCTCCCCTGCTTGCTCTGTCTCTCAAAAATAAGAGACATATTTTTTTTTAAATTATGGTGATGGTGTAGGTATCCCTCAATGCCATGGAAAAATGTTGCTTCAAATGAATCAATCTACTCAGTACCCAGTGCACAAAGAGCTTAGTTGTCCTGTTGAGGAAGGAAGTCTAGCTTCCCGTTTATCTCTGTCTCAGGTAGCCAAGAGGGATAGTGTCTGGGTGCTTCTTCCCTTTGTCCTGGCTACAGAAAACATTTCCCTTGGGACTTACTTGGCACAGGACCAAAATTAACATTCAGCCTCCTCAACTGAATGGAAACTTGTCCATCAGAATCAAATGTACACCTGAACTGAGGGCAAGGTTGTAAATCACCCTGCCATGTGGTAACAGGGAGCCAGAGTATGTGAAGATTCATGGGGAAACAGAAGAAGTGATACAACTACTCTGGCCACTCTCTACAGGCTGCAAGTCTTTTCATTCTTCTCCATCTGACGGCCATAGGAAGAAGTTTTCTGTGGTCCATTGGACACATGAAAAAACTTAGGTACTCAAAGAAAAACTCAGTGGTCTGCTTTGATCTGTTTTCTAAAGCAAGTCAGGGACATAGCTTCAGTCTGGATCACTGACTGGGAATGACCTCACCAAGTTGGTATTAATAGCGGTCTATGGGTCAACTACAAATACACAATGGAAATTAGAATGGGAAAGACCTTAAGGAAGATAACTCTGCCAGCCTTTTGGCCCCAAGAAAATGAAGTTTTGCTCTACCTATATGAAGTCCAGAAAGGCTAACTGGCTTAGCCAAGGTCACACAGTTATTACGTGGTAGGAAGTAGGATGGGGAACACAATTAGTCTTCATCTCCTTCTTCTTCCTAAGCTCTCTTTCAACCACTCAGACAAAATTGGACAGAAATCACATGTGTATCTTCTGGGCTATGTGAAAGAAAAGGATGGAAGTGTGGCTGGATAATGAAGAAAGTGAAGAGTCAAGATCAGGAGCAATAATGGATGCTCTAACGTAACAAACTCCTTACAGTTGAAACAGGTTAGCATCTGAGGAGGAATTTGTTGGAAAACAAACAAACAAAAAAGATAAAATAAGATTATGTCTAAGAATGTACAAGAAAACAGCACAAAAGGCAGACTTCTTAATGAAATTTTATCTTTCACCTTTGTTGAGAAGTAACAAGTCCTAGGAGCAACATAACAATGTGAGACATGAGTCAGAGTTACTGTTGATCGTCATAGAATGAACGGAGTGTTTCCATCATGAAGAGTGACATGGAATCCATGTTGATTGACCACACTCTTTCTTCTCAGAGTAGCCCAGGGTTGGAGCGCTGGAGTTTTCCACCTACCTGCCACCTTATCTGTACTAAATGTAAGTTCTTGCTAATGAGATAATGATAATTTCTTATCTTCATTATGACACTGTAGAATTTCTTAAAGATTTAATTCAAATTATAAAATGAAGTAAGGTTGGTGACTATTTCAATTGTATTAGAAAATATTCAAATTATTAGAAACCCTCTGGTCACACAATTAATTATTACAGCAATTACTTCAACAATGTTTATTGAATGTCTATTATGTGTCAGGCACCATTATAGGTGACGAGGATATAGTAGTTGAACAATGCCAACCTGATTTCCTCTCTCTCCTTAGAGCCCAATATAGGAAGCAGAGAAGTAACAAATCAATAAATAGTTACTTATGGTGGATTAGTCTCAACAACGTGGGATTGAAATGTTTCTACAATGATGGCAACATCCTTCCTCACATTCTAGTGAACTCAAGACCTCAATAAATTTAAATCAATTTGTATTTAATGGCTCAGGATTACTTTTCAGACCTGAGGACCTACCAAGTTTCACAAACTGGAACCAGGCTAGCAGGTGTTTGGAGAGTAAGAGTCTGCTTTTTCTTTTCTTTTCTCTTGATTCCCATGTTTCCCCCCTTTTCTTCCTTGCTGTTACCTTTCCCCATATTCCTCACTGTTGTTATAAAAAAGAAGCAGTATACTCACTATTTTCCACCTCATTATAATACTATCCTCCACTCAGCTTTGGCAACTGATTCAAATTGTGTGCAAAATTAAGGTATGTCCATTATTGGTGAGGATTTGAAAGACATTTCTATGAATAGAAAGTACAATTGTGAATAGGGACTCCATGACATATATGTTGGCAGGTGTTTTTATGTTAGGTATTGACAGGATCCCAAATAAGTGGGAAGTGGGGTTGGGAGAAAAAATATTCTAAATAACAGGTAAGATAATTTTATTATTATTGTTATTGTTGTTGTTGTTATTTCAGTGACCTCTCAGGTGTATGGGCCTGCATTTGAACCTTTAGTTCAGGCTAAGAGGCATAACATGTAAGTTAGAGCACGTGCTACCCAGTGATATCGTGGCAAAACCATTAAATTTCCAATCATACGATCCAGTCCTAGTCCTTGCTTTGTTACGAAATGCTTGTGTGATACTGTGAATGCTCCTTAACTTCTCTGTGCCCAGTTAAATCAACAATTAAATGGGTCTGATCAGAATAATCGATTGCTTCACAAAGGTGTTTGACCATGAACTGAGGGAATGAGTGTGGAAAACGCCTCAAAAAATAAAATGTACTATATGCATGAATGTGTGTTTGCTGTTAATTATTTTTCAGGCTGTGTCCTAATTTCTCCTGTGATAATGACTTCCAGAATATTAAGGAAGAAAACAGCCAAGTCAAAAAACAAAAATCCACAGCAGTCAAATCAACAAAAAACTAGAAATAATCAGGAAAAAAACTCACTTCTTGTAAACAAAATGATTATTTGATTGTAAATGAGGAGCATAAAACTTGGCATAATTAGGCCACTTTTTTTTTCAGTACAATATTTAGATAATTTTGACTCTGCTTGAAATGCCACTGATCAGCATCCTGGACTAGAAGCTGAGATCCTGGGTCTTTACATGAACTTTAAAATTAAGTGGCTGTGCATCTTTGGACAGATCACTTCCTTTGTAAGTCTGATTTTTCTGGGGAACGAAAGGGCTGCAATGCCGTCCCTTAAACGCATCCAAGTTTGCTACATCCAGGATGTGAACTAAGAGGAGAAGCAAGTCCCTCTTTGTCTGGATGTGGACCATCTGTTTCAGGCATACTCTGGAAATTCTGGGCATCAAAGCAGACCATGCGTCCCATCTCTCTACATGTGGAATAAGAAACATCATCCACAGGTCAGGCCCAGCTGGAGGTCAGGTCCAGGGTCCTGTGTTGTTCAAAGTTGCAACGCCTTGATATCCCACCAATGTTTATCATTATCCATTGAAGCAAGACCTTGATAGTTTTTTATTCCATGCTATGGGGGCCATTAGTCAATTAAAAATGTAGCCGACAGAGTGAGATCAGTCTAGTTGAGTATATTTTCACATGAGCATTCCAAAATGGCAGGCACTGATGTGCTCCAATATATAAAGGGGCCACTCCTACTGGTATGGTTAATCTTTTCGGGATCATGGTAGTATCTAGGAGAAGCACTCTTACAGCCTCATGTTAGACCATTTGGGAGCCACGTGCTGGGTGCAGCCTTAGCCAGGTCTCTAGCTCCTTTTCTTTCTTTGACTTAGTTCTCTGTGTCTCTCTCTTAAAATTGTGTGCAACAAAGTTAATGTATTTAACTGATTTAATTTGTAAACTAAGCACCACTTAGTGGGGGACTGGTGCCAAGGGGTTGTCATGGCAATAGATGTTCTCTAATTTAAAGGATGATCTGATCTAGTCTTTTATCACCAAATATAATTTCCAGTTCCAATGGAGATTTCAGATGCCCGAGGTTATATCATGCACAGTCTCCTCTCCTGGGAAGAAGGTTTGCTTCAAAGTCTATAGGCTTGATGTACTAGGGTAAGAGCACACATGGAGAGAAAGCTATGGCCTCCAACAAGCAAGAGAGTAAAATGAGCAGAGGAACCGCACCCCTCCTGAATCACAGTCTCCTGCATGACCCCTAGTCAAGTCAGTTCGCTGCAGACACTAGCTGTTTCAGTGATGATTCAGAGATCTGGTTGCACACAGCTGAAGAATCCAGAGATCTCTGTTCCAAGGTCATTGACAGCATTGATCGAACTTAAACAAATCATTTCATTTCATCCCACTGGGCCTCAGTGTCCCTATCTGTACAATGAGGCTAGTGTTTCAGGAGAGCAGGATTCAGCCCTTCTGCTGCCACTATGGGCCCTGACAATATGTCACATAGTGTCATTTGATGTGAGTACTCTTCCACACCTCACACTTCTTCTTAAAACTGTGCTCCAAGAAATCACTTGCTTAGTCAAACAGGATAGTCATGTGGGATGCAGCATATTTGAGATCTCTGATCTAGAGAAGGAGTTGTTTTCATAGAAACAGAGGTTGCTAGTGGCACTGGTATGCTAGGAAACATTAGCAACCAAGTCTACAGGAAAAAATAAATGCGAGGGAGTGATAACTGGTAGCATTTTTCAATTTTCATGGTATAAATACTCCAACTATAGCCATTTCAAGCTCCCGACGCAACAAGTGGTTTGCAAAATCCCTGAAACTTTTGCAGATGACTCTTGCAAGCCATTGCCAACCAGCTCCAGCACACTCCTGGCAGTGACTCCCTGGATGCAACACAATAGAGTCTATAAACTCAATGAGACTGTCTGCAAAAGTCGGTATAATCATCTAATTCTGGGTATCTTATCCCCAGTTTTCATCAGACATTTGATGAGTTCACAATCCAAATAAGAATCACCAGCTAGATGATGTCTATAGTAGATATGACAATGAGTGGCTGACTCAACTGTCTTTCTAAATGTCTGGTCAACACGTTTCTGTAGTTAGACCAAGCCATAGAACTAGTCCTGGCAGGTGAGACATGGGCACAGATGACATAGGTCACTTCCAAGGCAAAATTGTGCATTTGGAATAAGTCTGCCAGGGTCTCTGAGTGTCTACATGGAGCATAGGCGCTGTTAGCCCATAAGAGGTACATAGTATAGTACAAACAGCTTTATACCATTAAATCACTGGCACTGAGGAGTAAAAGGGATGCCACTAAACAAGTCTAGCCTATTCTGACCAATACAATACAATCGAGTGCTTTTGAGACCTCAGATTACATAAACTTGAACCAAAGATCTAAGGTGGACAGTTGGGATCCTAAATGGATTTCTTAATCTAAGATTGATCCTTTCCTGGAACTGGAGCTCTGTCCTCAGTTGTCCTCTGAGGCCCATAGTCCAACCCTCGATTATTGTGCTTTCCTCTTTGGTCACAACTTTCTTCAAAGCCACTTTCCAAGCAGCTAGATGGCACCTTGGGGCCACTTTACCCCATGAAGGGCACGAGTTTTACCTGTGGAGGGCTGACGTCACATGCCCTATATTTCCCCAGGAGGCACTGGGAGTGGACATTATATCACACAAGGTGCCATCTTGGTCAGTGTTAGGAGGCATGTCCCAAAGTTGATCAGGTGGGCAGGCCTCACCTCAGGTGTGGAGGAGAAAGGCAGCTCTTTGTGCTGCAATTTTGAGGGAACTTAAGAATTCTCCCTGGACCCAAAGAGCTTCCCAGGGAGTTTATAACATAGCCCAGAGTCCTTTCTTATGAACTGTATCACTTGGACCAAATAAGCACCATCAATTCCTATCAATTTCCCTGGGAAGGTCATGAATCAATCATCAGTCACTCCCATCGTTGAGAGAATTCCTCCCTGGAAGCTGGATGAGAGCACTGTAGAGAAGAATTAGAATTTTTGCAAGAGAAGAGAAATAAGAGGAGAAAGAAAAAGTAGTCATTATGGAGCAAGAATAGTGCCTAAGGAAACCACCTTTAACTCCCTCAGCAATGAATGAAGTAGTAAAAAAAAAAAAAAAAACAAAAAACAAAAAACGAAAGAAAGATACAATTGTCCCTGACATTTCACATATAAGGAAAAGAATGGAAGTCAGAAACACTGAATGTCTTGTCTGAGAGAACACAGCTTGTAACTGATGGAAGGTTCATTTAAACCTAGGGTGGTAGTGGGGGGCGTTATTCCAAATAGAGGACCTTTTAATTTATTCTATCTCTAATATAGAGGGAGACTTCCTTCTCCACAGTTCTTTTCATCTAGAGGTCATAGACCAAAATGTTCCAAAAGGAAAATGAGAAGCAACATGGCGTAGAATGGCAAAGACCACACTGAGGCTGAGAAATGGCCTTCCTACCTGGAGGGGCCAGAAGTGCACAGAGAAAAGGAGTTGTGTATTGTATGATGTTTGGCCTGCACCCATATACCCATCCCCATTCAGGCATTTACTTTTTCTTTTTTAAATGTGTATTTATTTATTTTTGAGAGAGAATGAAAGAGGCAGAGAGAGAGAGAGCGAGCAAGTGGGCATATGGGGGAAGGGCAGAGAGAGAAAAAGACACACACACACACACACACACACACACAGAATCCAAAACAGGCTTCAGGCTCTGAGCTATTAGCACAGATCCTAACATGGAGTTTGAACTCAGGAACTCTGAAATCATGACCTGAGCCAAAGTCAGACTGTTAACTGACTGAACTACCTAGGCGCCCTGCATTTACTTTTTTTTTTAAGCAACAAATACCTCTGGATTTCCTACTTTGCCGTATACTACCCTGTCTACAGAGGCAGGGAAAACAACTCTGCTCTTAAAAGTTATCAGTGCAGAGGGAATTAAAAAAATACGTGATAAATTAACAAGCAAACGGTATGTGTGGCAAATGCTATCGAAGTAAAAATAACGTCTTATGAAATAATTGCAGTCTTCTATAAAATCTTGCTCTTCTATAAAATCTTGCAATTCAGAGATGGGGTGAGGGCAGGCATATCATCTCTAATATGTTTCTTTGGCCAAAGACAATTAAGATGTGGCTGATTTCCTCTCGCTGACTCAATAGTAAGCCCACCATCACAAACCCCATTGATATAAGGATATAAACATGAGAGCGTAAATACAGTTATGAGAGGAAAGGAAAAGCCAACTTGTCACAGTAATAAATATAGGAGCCCCATAGTGAGAATTCTAAGCCTTGGCCTCTCAAGAGATTACCTTTTCACACATCACCAGAGTCCAGGACAAGGCAAAGGGATGTGAATGATGACAACTATCAGGAGGTTAGAGTGACTGGGCACAGTGATAGAGTCTGCACTTGTGAACAGCCTAAATAGGAGAACTAGGCAAGATTTTGTCCAAAGAAAGCTAAAAACGATGAGTTACAAGGGACCAGAGAAACAGGGTAATGATGACCAGGTGCATGTGCTCTGTAATCATTTCCTATTTCCTGCATGGCTATGTGACACATTTCTAATTCCACAACAAATATAGCTGAATGTGGGCCTATGACAATGGTTCAGCCATGTTATTGTGTTCATGGCTATGTCGCATTATTTTAAGTGTCCGTTTTAAGCCAAAAATCTTAAGTAGCACCATTTTTAGACATGGCAAGATCATGTACTCCTACAACAAAGGAGCCTTGGAAAGCTCATCTAATTCCGTTCATTTTCCAACTCCAGGCGAAGATGAACAGTTGGAAGCTGTCCATTTGGACTCCAATTGAGGCATTTCTCCAGGATTTCCCCGTAGAGCCCTTACCTGGAGCTTCCTGGAGTTTTGATTATTCATTCTAAGTAGGCCATGAAGGACAGCTTGAACAGAGGATCAGAAAACCAGAACAAGATTTGAAGGAAGTGTCAAGGTATTGGATATAGTTTCTACAGTCAGACATACCAGGATTCAAATCCAAGCTTAGCTAATTTCTATGCAAACTTCTGCCAGTTGCTTAAACATTATATCAGTCAGGATCTAGCTGGGATTCAAATGCCATCTGAATATTTAAGCAGAAGAAATTTAATTCAGGATTTATGCAGGTAATGAGAGAGCTTAGGAGTCTAAGAGAGGATAGTCAGGCAATCCAGACATTAGTAATAAGAGGAAGCCATCTCTACCTTAGACCAGAGGGAGCAAAGAGACGAATACTGATGACACCTTCTAGAAGCTGGCCTTGTGCAGGTCTCTTTGTCAGGAGCTGAAACCAAAGAGGTGAAGCCACTATGCATACCTGACATAGAAGCAGGGGCTAGAAATGTCCTTGCTTCCCTTCCATCAGTCACCCCCTAGTCCCCCATAGGTGCCTACAAATGGCCAATCCTAGCCAGACACCAGCTGACATGTAAACCTTGAAAGCAAAACCTGGAGGGGTAGCAACGCTGAAATACAGAGCTCATTCAACATGGACAGTCAATCATAAAAGATTATTATTAAAATAATCGCCGTCAACAAACTTTCAAAGTCTAACCAGAGGTATGCCGGCCAATGTTTAACAGCTGAGTGTCTGGGGGTGGGGGGTGGAGGGGAAGCCCTGATTTGTTGTTGGTTTCCACGCTTTGAACACTACCACCGGGCTAATGTCAAACATGCAAAGGCATGGGACATAACACGGAGAAGATGGGCTTATGCGAGTGCTTACAAGCAATTCCAGCATAGCACTGAAAAGTGCATATCAAAAATAGTGATCCAGAGAGGGTGTCTATGTGGCTTCCACCTCCCGACCTCCCCAACGTCCATACTGGCCTTTGTAAATAAACGACGTGGTCCTTATTAAAAAAAAAATAGCAAACATCCCTGTACATTTGCAGAACAGCACCAATACTGACAGTTGAAAATTGCCAAGGGGCAGCTCTGTTTAACTTAAACTTCTCAGGTTTAGACTCTACCCACCTTTGCCTCCTTAAATTCCTCATCCCTTGGGGCTACATCTCTAGATAGTTGGTCATTCGTCATAGATACTGGTGAGGAGCTCTCCATAACATAAACGATAAACCACGAGGGTTTCCTTGTTTGATCTGCGGAGAAATACTCCCAAGTGTCCAGCTTGCTTTGGAGCCAAAGTTTAATCCCTGGCCCTCACACATTCCTCTTGGTGTCAAAGGGATGACTTCAACCCTTATTACCTCAACTCTCCAGATAGGAATTCTTTTGCATTCATTTGTGATGCAAATAAGGTCTTGAAGCTATCTTGAAGCTTCCTCAGAATGTCTTTCCAGATATCTTTTCCTTTCCTTGTCATGCTGTCACACAGAGTAAGGACAAACTGACAGAGCTCCTCACAGCCACTGATGGATGACATGCTTGCATTTCTGATTTGCTGACTTCTGTGCTTATGAGAAAGTATTACTACGGCCATTACCAGACCAGTCCTTTCTTCTAAGGAGCTCCCTACAGAGTTATTACACAACTATTGCTTTCAGCAATTGAGGAGGTGATCTCTTGGGCAAACACTGACCTGTGTCCCTAGGCGCTGCACTGTCAGGTTGAAGGACCAGCTGGAGACACAATTATGTAGCTGGTAAGGTAAATATTCCAACATCCATCCAAATAGGTCTGGGTGAAATGCCCTTAGGGAGATGTGCCTCTTATTTCTTTAGCCGTTTCATTTATTGTGTTGGAATCAATCAAGAGTTGGTCCATTTGTTCACTTACATTTTGCATTATTTCCAAATTAACTTCTCTTTATTGTTAATAATTACAACACTGATGGGAAACACAATATAATTAAGGTATTAACAAAATAAATATACAAAAAGGGGAGGGCAAGGATGAGGATCTGTGGATGTGCACTTGCAGAGAAGAAGCAGTGAGAAAAGGGACGTGGGATCCTGTGAACAAGCAGCCACATAGACTGCTTTATGGAAAGGGCAAAAGTCCAGCCTCTATCTAGGCAGCCTGGTACTCAGGGCCAGATCTGACTCTGACAAGATGCCTCAAAGAAAATTAAAAAAAAAAAAAAAAGCATAAGAAAGGCTAAGGCAAGAATGAGCCGAGACTAAAAAGACAAAAAGCTACACCGTTCAGAGCTGATGGGTGTTCTTGGCAGAGATTATCAGCTGCATTTCTCCAAGATTGCAGTTTCTGTTTGCTCCACTCATCTGATGTCCTATAAAAAATACTTTGGGATTTTGTCTTTGTATCTATGCTTTCTCTATCATCAGCTGAACTCCAGATGTCTAGAGAGCATGCGATTTGCCTAAAGGTTGTAAATGTAGCCTGCCTCCACTAACATTTGATAAATGTGGAAGATAACAAAGCCCAACCATCCTGAAAACCTGGCCCCATGCAGCCCTCTCCCACTGCTTGGGTGAGCTCACCCCTGCAGCCTGACGCTATGAATGTGTTTTGAAGAATATATGTAAAGCTCAGTTCAAGACCAGTGGACATAATCGTGGGAAGAAACCAATTCCTCTTCCCATGATACCTTCCAGATTCAAGTTCCCAGTCCGGTAGAAGACCATGAAAGCTGACACTTAGGGTCGATGGTATTAATATTACGGAGGGTTAGGTCTAAGGTGTTCCAGGAACATGAAGGAAAGACAGCTGTGAAAAGACCTAGGAGACAAACCGGCTTAATAAAGACATGAAGTGTATATAAAGGATTTTGAAGTGAGAGGAAACATTTTTTCAGGCAAAGCCAGTTGGCTGTACAAAAAAGCCAGGAGCAAAACACAATCAGAGAGGAATTCTATTTTTGGCTACATGCTGGGTTTACCTTCCTACCTGAAACAACCAAAAACATATGAAGCTATGGTTTTCAAGCACTGGACCTCGAGGAAAAACAACAACAAACAGTGATCCCTGGGGTGTGAGAAGCAAATGAGATAAGCACTAGAAATTGTCTTGGCTGATGGCGATAAAAGAGTTTCCAGGCTACTCCACTGGGGGCAGGGAACAGGGAGGGCCAGTGGACTCGGAATTGCTGAGTCCAGAGCAACCAATATGGATAGAGTTTTCAGAAAAGTGTACCAGAGAAGAAAGACATGCCAAAAGAGAGAATTCTAGAACTACGCAGAGGCGCTCCCTTAAGCATTCAGTAGACTAGTGGTCACCACATGTATGTGAAAACTTAGCCAAGGGCAAGGAGAAAACCACACGAACAGTACTCACTGCTCACACAGGGCCATAAACAGAGTCTGTACCCAAAAGCCAGATTGGAAAACCTCATAATTAAGTGTGTGTTATATGGAATACTCAAAAGGGTTTTGCATCAATAGTAGGAAATAATTAGCTTTACACTAAATCCTGCTCTAGATACTTATGAAAAAACTTAAAGGCAAGATCTAAAAGGACCAAACTGTTTCTAAGTAACTTAACTGCATCTGAAAAGAAAGTTGAAGAATATTTATGGAAATACAAAAATACCCAGCACTTAATAAGATAAAATTCACAATGTCTTGCAGCCAATTAAATATTAACAAACAATACAGGAAAATATGACCCATAATGAGAAGAAAATCCATGAAAACGAAAACAGGGGCACATGGTGGCTCAGTTGGTTAAATGTCCAACTCCTGGTTTTGGCTCAGGTCATGATCTCATGCTTCATGAGTTCAAGCCCCACACTGGGCTCTGCACTGTTAGTGCAGAACCTGCTTGGGATTCTCTTTTACTCCCTCTCTCTGCCCCTCCCCTCCTCTCATGTTCTCTCTTTTTCTCTCTCTCTCATTCAAAATAAATAAAACTTAAAACAAAAAAACTAATACAGAACAGATACAGATGTTAAAACTAGCATACAGTTACAAATATATTCCTAACTTCTAGGATGAAATTTATAGCACAAACAAACACAGGATGAGATTGATGGTGGATTAAACATAAAAGATCACAGACGAAAGATTATTGAACTATGGGAAAACCTTAAGGAGCCAAATACATGGGTAATTGGAGTCCCCACAAGAGAGATGATGGGTATTTAAAGACAAAGAGATGAGAATGTTCAAATGTAAGGAAAACTATAAACCAATACACCCAAGAAAAATTTTTAAAAACTGAAAATAGAAGGAAAATAATGAAAATCATGTATACATCATAGTCATTTGCTCAAAATCAGTAATAAAGAAGAGAGCACAATAGCAAGCAGAGGAAAAAGAGACAAGTTACAAAAAAGGAAGAGGGTTGATTTCTCAGCAAAAGCAGGAGAGAAGCTTGGGAAATAAGTGTTAAAGTACTGGAAAAAATAACCCATCACTCTAGAGTTTTATACCTAATGAAAACAGATTTCAAAACTAAAGGCAAAATAAAGACCTTTCAAACATTCAAAAGCTAAAAAAAAAATCAACCCACAGTATCAAAAATGTGACAGGGATATTCATTCAGGCTGAAGAGAAATACTAAGTGGAAATGAAAAATGATAGAAATAGACACTGGTAAATATAGGGATAAATACAAATGATAAATTTAAGTGTTTAAAATAATTGTCTAAGCAAAAATTAAAACAATATAAGGTGAAGTTTAATATATAATACATATTTAATTTATATAGCTATTTATATGTATTTCATGTATGTATATTTATTTTATTATGATATAAATTATATATTATTACATATTATATAC
Source organism: Suricata suricatta (assembly GCF_006229205.1). Taxonomy (NCBI): domain Eukaryota; kingdom Metazoa; phylum Chordata; class Mammalia; order Carnivora; family Herpestidae; genus Suricata; species Suricata suricatta. The sequence goes on from NC_043708.1 coordinate 132,510,545, forward strand.
AAAATGGGTGTATGCATGTGTGTACAGTACTTGACAATAATAACCCCAAGGCCAAGAGGGGAAATAAGGAAATGTGCTATTTTAAGTTGTTTTAATATTTATATTATGCTATATGTGAAGTACTATTACCTAAAAGTAGACTGTTTCACTTAAAAATATATCTATATACACTCAATTAACATTAAATTAACAAAACAAAGAGTATCACCAATAAATCAACAAAGGAAATAAAATTCGCTCACAAAAAAACACTTAATCCAAAGAAGACCAAGAGAGAACAAGAAGCAAATGAGTCTGAAAACAAATAACAAGATAAGAAATGTATGCCTAACATTATCAATCATCACATTAACAGTGAATGATGGCAACCTCTCAATTAAAGGCAGAGGTTGCCTGATTTGATTTTTAAAACAATGAATAAGCTGCGTATTCCTCTTTACAGAAACACAATGTCCTTTAAATATAAGGACACAAATAAGTTAAAAAAAAAAGGACGGCAAAGAGAGATACTGTGCAAATGCTAGTCAGAAAGAAAGCTGGAATGTGCATATTAAACTCAGAGAGAGAGAATTTCATAGCAAAGACTATGACCATGGACAAAATAGGTATTTCATAATGATAACAGTATTCACTCGCCAAGAGAACATAACAAACCAAAATGTTTATAAAACTGCAAGACGAAAAAGACAAATCTACAATTGCTAGTCACATATTTCAACATCCTTGTCTCAATAATTATTAAATGGCAGACTGAAATTTCAGTAAGGATATAGAGGATTTGAATAGCACTGTCAACTGCCTCAATCTAATTGACATTTATAGAACATTCCGCCCAACAACAGAACACACATTCCTTTGATGCAAACACAGAACATTTACAAATATAGACTCTGCTCACATCCAAGTATCAAAACATTTAAAATGATTTAATTAATATAAACCACAATGGAATTTAATTAGACATCATTAACATAAAAAGTTCTGGAAAACTAAATGTATTTCTTCCAAATAATCCTTGGACCCAGATTAGCCAAAGAGAAAATAAGCGTATTTTAACCAAATTAAAATAAAAACACAGCAGTACTTGAAGGAAACTTACAGCACTAAATGGCTTTAGTGGAAAATAAGAAATAATTCAAATCAATTCTCCCGGTTTCTATCTTAGAAAATCAGAAGCTATCAATGTAGGAGAAAGGTAATCCCAAGCAAGCTTCAAAAATAAATTTTTAAAGAAAGAGCACAAAGATATATTTTTGAAAAGATCAAAATATTGATACCATGATAGCCAGAGCGACCAAAAGGAGAGAGAGAGAGAGACAGAGAGAGAGAGGACACGAATAAGCAGTATCCTGAATGACGGTAGTGGTGTCACTGCAGAGTCTGTAGTAATTAAAAGTATAATAAGGAAATATTTTATAATTTTATGAATTAATTTGGCAACTTATATGACATGGACACATTTCTTAAAAGACAAACTACCGAAACATAGTCAACAAGAAATAAATAACATGGGTAGCTCCATATTGGTTAAACAAATTGAATATGTAGATAAATACATCTCCACTCTCCTCCCTCCCTTCCCCAAAGAATACTCCAGATTCAGAGAGCTTAACTGGTGAAACCAAACAGTTAAGAAAGAAATTATATTAATGCCCACAAGTTCTTCTAGAAAACTGAAGATGAGAAAATCCTTATTAAGCCACCATTGCTTTGATAATTTACCCACAGACATTATCATAAAACTACCTACCAGTATTGCTTATATATAAAAGTTTCTTAAAATTTTAGTGCATCAAATCCAGCAATGTATAAAATTGATAGTATGTTATGCTCAGAGTACAAGCCGAAAAATACAAATGTGGGTTTAACATTTCAAAATCGGTTAAAGAAATCTGCCACATTAATAAACTAAAAAAATGAAAACAATATTTTCTTAATAAAAGCAGGTGAGGGGAAGAAAATGAGATAATTCCGTATCCATCCATGATAAAAACTCTCAGAAAACCAGAGACAGAAGGAAACTTCCTCCATATGATAATTTATAACAAGGCAAAATGAAATAAAACTATAACTAACATCATAGGTAATGTTTGTTCTCACCCTTTCTGTGTAACATTTTAATGAAGGTTCTAGGCAGAACAATAAAGTGAGAAAAAATAAGTAAAATTGTCCACATTGAAAAGGAAGAGGTATTTTTTTTCAAATAACATGACTGTCTACGTAGAAAATCTTGTGACACCTCAAAACTCACTACTAGAACTCATGTGAGTTTACCAACACTGCAGAATGCAAGGTTAATATACCACATTAGTTGTATTTATGTGTAATAATATAACAGGAAATTAAAAATCTTCAAACACTGTTTACAGTGCATTGAAAAATGAATGTTTTGGGGACAAATTTGGCCATAATGCACAAAGTCTGTATACTAAATATTATGACATTGCTGAGAGAAATTGAAGCTGACCTAAATAAATAAATAAACTGTGATATATACAATGTTCATGGGTTGGACCAAACAGTCTATACTGGGAAGAAGCCATTCTTGCTACATCGACCTGTAGATTCAACACAATGTCAATCTAAACCTAATAGACTGTTAAATTTTGGGGTAGAAATTAACCTTATTTTGAAATTTATGGATATACAAGGGGCTTAACAGTGCCAAAACAACTCTGGAAAAGAAGAACACAATTGCAGGATTGACATGGTCTGATTTTCAAACCTGTAAAGCTGTATTAATAAAGGCAGTACAGTACTAACATAAAGACCCACTAATGGAGCAGAAATCTAATTACACATATATGGACAAAGAATTTTGAGCAAAGTTGCAAAGGCAATTCAGGGGAGGGAAGACTACTCTTTTTACTAAATAGTGCTGGCACAATTGGTCATCCATATGCAAAAACATGAACTTCAATTTATACCTCATACCATATAAAAAAATGAACTTAAATGGGTCATAAACCTTAATGTAAAAGTCTAATACCATGAAACACAAAAAAAAATCCTTTGTGACTTTGGGTTAGGCAAAGGTTCCCTAAATAGGACACTAAAAGCACGACTTATAAAATTTTAAATTTGAGAAGTTAGAACTCATTAAAATTAAAAATTTATTCCCAAAACACTGTTAGAGAATGGAAGACAAACCACAGACTGGGAGGAAATATTTTCCAAACTTCTATCTGATGAAGGCCTTGTATCCAGAACACACAAATGCTTCCTATGAGTCCATAATAGGAATTAAGCAACCTAAAGAGCTGGGAGAGTGAGGGACACAAATCATGAAAGACTATTGAATACTGAAAACGAACCATGGACTGAAGGGGGAGGGGGAGGGAGGGAAGGGGGTGATGGTCATGGTGGGGGGCACTTGTGGGGAGAAGCACTGGGTGTTATATGGAAACCAATTTGAAAATAAACTATTAAAAAAAAGAATTAAGCAACCTAATACAAAACGAGCAAAGCATTTTAAATTTCAAAAGGAATATGGGTGGCAAATAAGCACACTAAAAGATGCTCAACATTATTCATAATCAGGGAAGTACAAATTAAATCCACTTCCATCAGAATGGCAAACATTAAAAACATTGACCACATCAAGTGTTACCTTGGCAAAAATGTACAGGAACAAGAAATATTATGTACTGTTGATGAGAATGTAAAATAGTACAACTCCTTTGGAACGCAGCTTGGCAGTTTCTTAAAAAGTGGAACATAAACCTACGACTACCTACCACATGGTCCAGCTCTTCCATTCCTAAATATTTAACCAAGAGAAAGAAAAGTGTATATCCATACAAAAGACTTGCAAACACCAAGTTCACAGCATCTCTATATGTCATATCCCCCAACGAGAATCAACTGGAGTAATGGATTAACAAATTGTGGTATGTCCATACAATAGAATACCAGCAACGGTAAAAGGAATGAAATACTGATACAGACCATGTCGTGGATCCCCAAATAACAAATCGAAAATAATTATGCTGAGTGAAAGAGTCAGACGAAGAAATACAAGCTACACGATTCCATTGATAGAAGTCTCTAGAAAATTCAAAACTAATCTATAGTGACAGCAAGCATATTGGTGATTGCTCGGTGCGGGGAGAGCTCCAGGCAGGAGGGAATACGAAGGAGCAAGAGGGAACTTTGGGGATAATTGTTATGTTCATCGTCCTGACTGTGGTGATGGCTGCACAGGAGTATACATATGTCAAAACTCATCAAACTTTACACTTTAAATGTGTATACTTTCTTGCATGTCAATTATACCTCAATAAAGCTGTTTAGAAAGACAGAAAGAGAATTGGACGAGCCATAGTCAAGCTGTTGAGCATGGCAGGGACATACACATGATACATGCTGCAGAACGGTAAGTGGAGGGAATTGGGGCAGGAAGGGAAAGGGTCTTCTGAGCTATGAAAGGACTTTGCACTCACTGCTAAGGACAAAAGGAAGCCTTGGAACATTTGAAAGCATGTGTGTGTGTGTGTGTGTGTGTGTGTGTGTGTGTGTGTGTGTGTGTTTCTCTCCAGAAACATAATCCATGTTTTACTTTTGTTGATTTTTATCTATCTCTTAACCAAAGTCACAAACCCAAACCAGATTTAAAAAATTATATAAAACTACACTTTTCCAAATACTTGTATCCAAAATGCTCAGCACAGTCTGCCTGAGTCTTCCTCAATTGGGGACCGTCCCTAGGACTTCTGATCTCACTATAACGTGCTGATGAAGATTGACATTGTAAACAGGCTTCTCAACTCATAAGTGACTTGCATGGATATTCATGGAAGATAGTTTCTTCATAATCCATTTTCTACAGAGACAGCTGCATCAGTTTGCTTTTCCTCTGCTTTGCCTGTCTTCCCTTCCCAGTAGAAAGAAGACCTTTAGAATTAAGACTTCTGCAGAGGTCTCAAATCCTAAGCTCTATGGTTTTGGCATAACCTTGGGCTGATCACAATTACCTTTTGAAACACAGCTTTCTCACACGTGAGAGGGGCTAATGACACAGGCCTTGCAGTGTTGTGGTGACTATCATAAGCTTCGACATATGTAAAGCCCCCAGCCCAGAACCTTCGACATAGTGGAGGTTAATTTCCCCTGGTCTGCTTTTATCTCTTGCCATCCTCCTCTCTGTATCAGGACTATTTCCACCAGATGATGAGATCAGAATATCACATTTTGTTCCTCAGTTACAAATTTAGTTGGGTGTAAATCTATGATCCATTCACAAGAAGTATTGTTTCAATTTAAAAAAAAATACGCAAAACTAAGGCTGTCATTATGAGGAAGACAGATTCAAAACTGGCTTCAGTATGAGCCCTGGCCTGGATTTTAATCAACGCAGCCAGTGTTTTCAAGTCAGGGCCAAATTCTTGTGACACACAATACAAAATTTATGAACTTACTGAAACTGATTTATAAACTGATAGAGGATAATATAACCATACAGAGCTGGTTGCAAAATAACCAGAGGGCAAAATTGAAGTTTTATTAAAATGACCTCAGTCATTTTATCTCCTACCTATGCTGGATAAATAGTCATTTTTGTAGGATCCATAAGCACCCAAGAGCTCCTACCCCCTGTTTCTAATGCATGAGGTACCAGAGTTAGCAGAAAGTCATCCCAGGAAATGAGGCTCGTGCCGAAATGAAGTCAATAAACTTTTATTAAGTGCCTACTCCGTGCCAGGCTCTGGGACAGACAGACATTAAAAACGCATTCTCTCTCAAGAGGTTCTTAGTATAATGGAGAAGGGCAAACGTGTCTACGGAAAGAGAAGCTCAGGTACAGGATACTGAGAAGCATAAAATAGGGAGGGAGAGGTCAGGAGAAGTGTTACCGGAAAAACGAGGCAATCTTTACATTCCACATTCAAGTTGATTTCTCACCTCAGGATTCATTCTTTCATTCAACCAGTAAATACTGAGTTTCTTTATACAACAGGCATGGTTCTAGGCACTTAACTGTAGGAGCCTAATTTCATTTTTTTTCAATTAGATTGACATATGTGTTTACTTTTCTGCCTCCCCCAACTAAATCGAGTTCCTGGAGGACAGAGGCTCTCTCCACTTGTCCCAGCAATAAAACACTCAGATTTTAAATCGGTCGACATTTACCAAAATGATATATGATCAATTCTTATAAACTGGCTTTGATAGAAGAGAAAGAAAGGGAATAAAAAGGAAGCTCTTGAGATGATGACAGAAAATACTTTCGCATCTTGCCAGAGATGTTCTTTGAGTCTTTCCCCCACCTTCCCTTCCTGCAAGGTGCACATGCTCTTCCATGCTGGTTCTCTTCTGCAAGGAATGTGGCTTTTGTGTATTGTCAACATGTAGGCTTCCACTCAAATCTCCTTGTCAAATATAGTTCAAGTCTACCATCGGAAGTGGGGTGGGGATTGGGAAGAATCTAGTGCTCTATTAGAAGTTTGAGACTATAATAGAATAAACTATGTATTCACACATAGTTTACACTCCCAATCCAGAAAAAATTCCTCACACTGGGAGGCTGGCCAGACCAGTAACTTTGTAACTCTTGGTGTCTGTAACACATCAGAGGGGTAAGAAGAAATGGGTCTTTGTTAGAAATCTCTATCTGCCAAGCCTTCCACTAGTGGTTTTATAGACATTGTTCCATTTCACTACAAGCCCTCTGATGTAGGATGTTTTTTGTATCTTTGGATTAGAAAATAGAAATCAATGGAGACCAAGAACATTAAAAAATATCGGAGAAAAATTGGGGCTTATAATCAAGTATGGTTTACTTCCGAGCCCACAAGCTTCCACCACTCCCCACAAAGCTCAGAAGGGCCACTTAGTCCAATCTGATTTATAATAAAGGTCTGGATAACTGGTCATCCCCATCTCTTATCAATCCTCTCTTTTATTGGCATGTTAAATTCCAGAGAAGAGGCTCCATGTAGAGTCCAAGTAACACTAATTCTAATCATTTACAGGCTAAATTTATGTTCCACCTTCAGGAGTTTTTATTACTATTTAACATTTATTTAATGTTTAAATTGCTTCCTTTTTTTAAATGAAATAAACTGGCTCCAAATAGGTATGCTATATCATTACTAGGAGCATTAATAGAATAGTGATTAAGAGCACATACTAAATTCAAATCCCATCTCTTCTACTTATTAGCTGTGTGATCTCAGATACCTCACTTTACCTCTCTGCCTCCGTTTCCTGTCTGTAAAAGGAAGTAAGAGTATCACCCAATGCATGGAGTTGCCATGGGGACTGGAGCAAAACATGGTAAACACAGTGGTGCCCTGCACAGGTTAAAAAATTAAGAACTATGAGCCATCGTTACCCTTAGTACATAAGTGGAAAACCCAAATCACCTCTGTAAACCCAAGGCAGCCGTGTAAATCAATACCATGAAAACAAGCCATTTGTATTAAATTCTGGCCATGGAGTGCTGACCTTGAAGGCTACGGGCCTCAGGCTTACTCTGTTCAAAGGCAGCGTTCCTAGGTGTTCAAGAGTGGTTGAAGACTCGCACCAAACTGTGTTAGAAGGATAAAAGACAAGTCATTTTCTGTATGTGACTCAATGGCACTTGATTTCTTGCCTAGGCACCATCTGAAAGTCATGGCACTGCCAGCTGGACGTGACTCCTGTGTTCATCAAGATAGATGTTCATAAAGAGCATCAATGCACACACACTTAAGTTTCCCTGCCTCCTTACTGGTCTGAGCTCTGCTCCTGCAGTAAATCTGTCACCATCATGTCTCCATCCCAAGAGATTCTGACAACTGCTAGATGCGCATCTGTATTACATACCCACTAAAGGTAGAGGTGGCGTCTTAGATCGATTTTATTCTTCATGTGACCCAGATTCACATGGGAGGTGGCCTCAGGTAAGGTTGAATTAAGTTGATGCAGGGAGGCAAGAAGCCTTGCCTGACAGTAAGAAAGCATCCAAAGGGGTCAGGGTCAGTGGGAGAGGAGGCCTGTTCTACAGAGAATCAGACTGTTGCGTTCAAACAGAGGCGACTGTCCAACTTAAGATATGATAATGGGTGTCAGGACCCTGATGCTTCCTGCCAGCACTTGCTTCATCCAGGAGGTCCTGGAAGGAAGTGTTAGCTAGACCTGGAAAGGCCTCAGGCTGGGTCTGTCATCAAGTTTGGAATCAACAACAACTGACATTCCAAGGATCCACAGAGGGCTGGAGACTGGATGGGAAGGAATCCTAGTAACTGACCACAGGGAACGGCATAAACCTTCTTTTCTCATTCATGCATGATGCACAAAACAAATAAATGTAAAAGATATTGAGCACCTACCGTGTGAGTAGCTATTTGTTACCACACCAGACAGAAATGTTTGTCTCGAAGGTCTTAGGGTAGAGCAAGGGATACCTGTGTAAGTAACTATATCCAAGATGTGAAGTAAAGCATTAATAGAACAATAGAGATAAGCTATAAAGGAGGTTTATGTAAGAAAGGAGTCATTTCCAGCCATAGGAGCTGTGCCTTTAAGGATAAGACACAGGCAGTTAAAGCTAAGGAAAAGGGCAGAAGAGACAGAGGCAAGCTCCCAAGTATAAGCCGTGCGTGGGAAGTATAAGCCATGTTCTAGGAATGGCAAGCGGTCACAGGAAGCTAGGATCTGGCAGAGAGCTTGAAGAAGCGAGTGCAATGCATTGGGACCAGTTAATGGAGAGGCTTTGACAAGCCAAGAAGTTTCTGTTGCAAAGGGCAAAATCCATCCTACCCTAAACTCCGCAGGAGGCTATGGAGTGTGAGAAATGAAGGAGCCTTCTTAGGCTGCCTGTGACAATGTCTCATGCTCCTCGTGGTTGCCAGACACATGCTCAGCTGCGTACATGCATTCACTGCACCCTCCTATCACATCCAGCCCACGCACGTTCCTGCTTTTGGTGATTCTGCATGCTCCTGCTGGAGAACTGGGAGCCCAATACAGTTCCAAGTGCTAAAATTATTTGGGTAGGTGGGCCAAGGTGCTCTTCCCCATGGGTGGACGGTGGGAGCCAGAGGAGATGGGCAGGGGGCAGACATAAATCTTTGAGCGCTTCTGAGATTCCCCGTCACCGCATGGCCAAGCTCACTGCTCTGCAGCCGAACATCACAATGCATGCTTTCCCTTCTCCCCGTTTGCCCAGAAACACATGATGAGAAGTAGCCCCCTTGCCGAGTCGGGGAAGCAGTGGCAGCAGCTGTGGCCCTCTCTCCAGCGAGGTAATGAGGATTCATTTCCATTTTATCACTTCTGTCATGTCTGCTTTTCTTCTTCTGCATTATTTTATTATTACGGTTGAAATTGATTGCCGTAACAGAGCAGGCAGCTAAATCCCGTCCCCTCATCCTCCCTCCCTCCAGCTCCCTGGAGTCCTTTCCTCCCAACCTTGTCTTTCTTTGCTCAGTATCCTTCCCCTGGCCACCTCCTCCTGCCATGGTATGTTAACAGGAAAGAATAACTCATTTGAAACAATTTACGAGGTGACTCAGCAATCTGTGTCTAACCTCGGGGCCTGCTGGAGGCGCAAAGCGGGGTTCTCTGCAGTGAGATAGCATCTCCAGTGCACCGGTCTTTTGGATTGCTTTCTGGAGTTTCTCCTGTGCTGGGGGATGGGAGAAGAGCGAGGAGGGTCCTGAGAAGCGCCCTGACCCAGGGCTGCAGAGACGGTGCCTGATGGGGCAACGCCCAGGTGCGTTTGGAAAGGCGGCAAAGAACAGGGAGCAAAGTGGAGCTATTGTGCGGGGCACCCTCTGGCCAGGTTTCCTTGTCTGTGAGTGTGTGCTGCACAGACTGGCTTCTGGAAGGGCCGTGGATGGCAGGATTCCCTCGGACCCTTGAAGCCTGGCTTCTCGAACTCATTTTCCTACCATTTCTTGAGCCTTGGCTCCAAGGACTCACTGTGAGATGGAAAAGAGGAGGAGGCAGCGGGGGTGTATGGGTGTATGCCCCAGGGCGCCTGGGTGGCTCAATCCATTAAGCATTGGACTCTTGATATCTATTCAGGCCATGATCTCACAGGGAGGTTTGGCCCCTGCATCAGGCTCTGCACTGACAGTGCTGTGACTGCCTGGGATTCTCTCCCTTTTTCTCTGCCCCTCCCTGCCTGTGTTCTCTCTCTCACTCAAAAATGAAATCTTCCTTTAAAGAGAGACGCAGAGAGAAGGAGGGCAAGGCAAACACCAAAGGAAATGAAGGCCTTAAAGAGGTGTGGACACTCACCATGGATCTAACTCACTGGCAGGTATTAAATGCTTGGTGCGTCTGAGATTCAGACTCAGACCTTTCTGGGCACAAGACACATTGTCTCGGGGCGCCTGGGTGGCTCAGTCGGTTAAGCGTCTGACTTCAGCTGAGGTCATGATCTCACAATTGGTGGGTTCAAGCCCCACATTGGGCTTTGTGCCCACCACTAGCTCAGAGCCTGGAGCCTGCCTTCCCTTGTTCACTCTCTGGCTCTCAAAAATAAATAAATGCAAAAAAAAAAAAAAAAAAAAAGACACATTGTCTTTCCACTTGACCAACACACTTGGGTACAGGGAAGTTGCAGAATCAACCTCCACCTCAATTAGTTTAATCTGCAGGGACTTTTGCTTGCATTCACTTATTTATATTAATAAGACTGGAGCTCTGAGTTTTGTTTTGTTTTTGCAATTCCTAGAACATGGTGAAACTTTAAAAAATTGTAATCTACCTGAAAAATGTTAATTTTGCAACCTAGGATGAGATGAGTAGGTGAATAGTAATTCTATCTGGCCAGGTACATTTTAGAAATATATCTTTGAAGTTGGGTTTGCATTTAAATCTCTATGGGCACTAGAGAAAAGAGGCAGTATTTTTCCCCCAATTTTTTTAATAAAATTTTTAATGTTTTGTTTATTTTTGATACAGAGAGAGACAGAGCATGAGAGGGGGAGGGGCAGAGAGAGAAGGAGACACAGAACCGGAAGCAGGCTCCAGGCTCTGAGCTAGCTGTCAGCACAGAGCCTGATGCGGGGCTCGAACCCATGACGGTGAGATCTGACCTGAGCCGAAGTTGGAGGCTTAACCGACTGAGCCACCCAGGCGCCCCTTCCCCAAATTTTTAAGAGAAAGCCAGTCTGGATGGGCGTGGTTGGGGCTCAGGACATTTTAGCAGGCATGATTTTTCAGCAGGCCTGAATGTGCGCCATATAAACCTGTTAATCTTCTTGCATCCCCTGCATGGATTCGATCAGACTTCACAAAACCCTGGAGTATTGGTTTGGAGGCAGTGGGATGGAACAGCACAATGAGTCTGTATCTTCCAAAGCCCAGAGTGCCTTGAGAGCTGCTAGAATTTGCCTAGCTCGCTGCCCCTTTATCTTTCCTTCCCCACCCCACATTTTTTGGATCTTACTCGTCTTCTCTTAGGGGATCTGGTTTGCATATGTGCCAAGAAGTGTGTAGGTCCTGGATGAGAAATATGTGGAGAAGCCAGTCTTGTCTGGAGTCCTGATTCTCTTGGCTACATGCCAAGGTTCTGAATCTGTCCCACTGCCTGGACAGACTCACCTTCCTCATGCCCCACTTTCTACTCCCCAGCCTTAGCTTATCCTCATCAGTCCTACGACACTGACTGCCCCCCCCCCCCCCCCCCCCCCCCCCCCCCCCCCCCCCCCCCCCCCCGGCAAATCCAGCTTAATGGAACTTCCGGACTTACAGTAGTAGACGGCAAACTGGGCTGGTTTTAGCAATCCTATACTAACCTCCCAAAATAAATATTGGCTGAGTGGATGAAAACATGATTGAATGATGCCCCTTATTCTGATGATCGCCCTATCTGAACCTTCATGTCCAATTCCAGATGTTGCTCTGGAGCCCCGGGCATCTTGCCCATTCAGAGTGAGTTGGACCCTGGATGACTGCTGAGTCGGCTCTCTCCGTGTTGTGAGAACTTTGAAATGTTGCTCGGCTGTGTTTCCTGTGTCTTGGAAGCCTGAGCTTTCAAATGCAGCCTTAGAGAATGAGGATCCACTTTTTTTCTTTTTGGTTGGCAGCAAGAAGGCCCCTCAACCCCAGGAAAGGAAGGATTTAATGTTTCTTAAGTCCATAAATCTGGCCTGATTCTACCTGAATCACTGAAACCTGATTCAGATGTATTTTGTGAAACCACTGAAGGCTGCTACTCTAGCTCTTGAGCCATCAAGAAGGAAACTCAGGGCCCCCAGGTAGGTCAGAGCTCACAGGATGAGACAAGAGAGGCTCTTACGAAAGAGGTCTGGGGAGTGAGGAAGAGGAAGCAGTTGGCATCCTGCAGGCCTGGATGGCAATCCTGGTTCTTTTAGCTAAGTGACATGTGGGGTATACTATCAAATCTTTTAGAGAATCCATTGTCCCATCTGAATGTGGTGATGCTAATTCCTTGCCTCTCACCTTGCCGAATGAGGATTAAATGATTTGGCAGATGAGAAAGTTCCTTTCTCTTTTTTAAGATTTTATTTTTAGGTAAACTTTTCACCTGGTGTGGGCTAAAACCTACAATCCCAAGATCAAGAGTCGCATGCTTTACCGACTTAGCCAGCCAGGAGCTCCCAGATGAGAAAGTTTCTAACATAACGCCTGGCATTCACACCATGTACCTTCTCTTCAGATACCTCCCAGAACCTTTATATTGTGTTCCTTCCAGCCATAGACACCTGCAAACTCCCTCTGGGTCAAAACTTCAGATACGGAGCTTTCTTTCCTCCAATTCCTTAAAACCAGTATGTCAAAATCATAAAACCCAGCTTCAGGGATATTCACTGGTCCCCTGGCATTGACATCAGCATTTCAATTGCCATTTACCTTCTCAGTTAAAGACCTCTATTTAAAAACTCCCTATGCATCTGGCAAGTTCAAGTTTATTGCTCAAAAACTTCCAAGAAACTTGGCTCCAAGGAAGGATTCATTTATACTGTCAGCTATGCTAGATCCTTAATCCAGAAGAGCCTGATCCCAAATTCCATACTTTGGGATATAGGATGACACCATATATCAAATGTAGAATTCCAGTTCCTACAACCAAATTCCCTGACTCCCAGATTTTCACAATTTCTTTATCCCTGTGGAAGATTTCACATTCTGGAGATCTCACAGTTGAGCAAGGGTACATGGAACAGATACCTTGTAGGGACCACTCAGCGGGGTCACCATCCTCTGAGCTCTGACTGAAGGTCATGACTCTTGTCCTTAATGTTAGGTCCACCCCAGCCCCAACTGTCTTATGCCACAGGGTCCACCGTTCCTATTAATGTGACATCTCTTGGCTTTGATATCAGATTTTCCTAACTTGTTCTCCTGAGATTTCTCTTAACTCCATATGCTTCTCGCATTACTTCAACTTGAACTACTCTTGACTTTTCCCATCTACTATCTTCCTTTCATGGCAAACTCCAGTATGACCCAGCTCAACTATTTTCTTCCCTATGACGCCTTCCCCATTTCCTCCATGTACTGACTAAAGTACTTTGTAATTTAGGGCTGACTAAAGTACTTTATAATTTAGGCTTTTCTCTATTTTCCCATCTAGGAAATCCCTACATTTTCAGCACTGGGTGAATAGCCAGACACACATGTGGGATGTGTAAGTAAACAGTGTAATCACCTATTATTTTTAATTTTATTTGTTCTCAGATCAACTGCTGCAGTGGTAGACTGTATGCTGAGCCCAGAACCCATTTTCATAGTGAACCGGTTCTTCCATGGTCTAGACACAAAGACAGTGGTTCTCAAACTTTAGCATGTATCAGAATAACCTGGAGGGATCATTAAAGCTGGACTCTGATATCAGAGTCTCTGGTTCAGTAGGTCTGTGGTAGGGTCTGAGAATTTGCTTTCCTAGCAAATTCCCTGGGATTGCTGATACCCTGGTTCCCAGGAAGACCCATGCCTCACTTCTGCTCTAAAATATGTCTGCAAATGAAATGGGCCACCTGACAATGTCCCACCCATTTTATAATGCTCTTTGGCTTCCCATGTTCTGACAAGTCAACCGCAGTTGACAGTCAGACAGTCCAATTGGTTGACTTGATGACAACTGTTGTATTGGAAGCTTGACCCTGGAGGCCATGCCCAGACATTCACCTCAAACTTAAGAAACCTTTTTCTCTCGTGTACTTGAAATTGATGAGATGAGGAAAAAAAAGATACACAATCATCTTGGGAATGGAGCATAGGACAGAAAAAAAGAATCCACATAGTAGTGGTGATATAAAGTTTGCCATCTACCTCCTGTTTAAAATCACTATAAAATACTAAAATAAAACATCCTCAAGGGGCTAAGTCTGTGAATCAGAAATGTTTCAGACTATGAGAGAAGTTATTCTCTCTGCATTTACAGAGAACATATTAGTTCAAAGATTATTGCTCATGCCTCATTCATTTAAACAGACACAAGACTAGTAAGCTGAGTGGTAGACCCATAAAGGCCAAAATGATAAATTCTATGATAAAGGTATGGAGATGGATTTGGGTGAGATAAAGTCTGAAATACAAAAGAAGTTTACAGAAAGGTTTCAAATAGTAAGTGGACAAAAATTTAAAGGAATGGAACTCTATAGAGGGGTGCCTGGGTGGCTCTGTCAGGTGAGCCTCCAACTTCAACTCAGGTATGATCTCACAGTTCGTGGGTTCAAGCTCGGCATCAGGCTCTGTGCTGACAGCTCAGAGCCTGGAGCCTGCTTTGGATTCTGTGTCTCCCTATCTCTCTGCCCCTCCCTGACTTGCACTCTGTCTCTCTCACTCTCAAAAAAAGTAAACATTTAAAAAATGTTTAAAATAAAATATAATATAAAGGAACGTCATAGAATAAAATTAATACAGCAGGAAATCAAAGCAGTATATGGATTATAAACAAGATCAAAGAATGCAGAAAGAAAAAACAAAAAATGAGAGAAACTAAATTGATTTAGGATGAAACAGAATTCATTAAGTAATTGAATAATCTATTTATATATATCTTAGACTATCAGCTCCAAAAGTTAGGGACCATTCATGTGTCCACTGGTGTTTCTCTAGCACACATTACTCACTTACTGATTCTTTTTTTTTTTTTAAGGAATGTTAAGAATGTCAGAAAATAAAGATTCATATTAATAAATGACAACCTTGGAAGGATCCAGAACAAATAAGCAAAAATAATCATCAAATGCTTATCAGAAAACATTCTTAAACTGAAAAAAAGAACCACTTTTTCATAATCTCAAATTACTGACAGACAAAATAATTTTAAAGCATTCAAAATAAATGCTTATAAAGCAGAGAAATGCAATTTTTTTGGAAAGGAAAAAAAATTAAGAGGTTTTTATTACAGCACTGTCAGCTGATAAATATCTACTTAGTTTTGAGTGAGAAATTGTCCTTACCTAAGAATTCTGTTCCATGGTACCATCTTATTTTCATGCATGAGTATGAGAAGAAACTTTTGCAGATGTGTGTGGGTCTAGAAAAAGGTTATCCATTAAAAAAAGAAGAAGCTCCAAGTCTACATCTGCCAGCCGTGAGATGAATCAGAAATAAAATCTTATGTACCTTATTCATTATTTTAGTTTTTCCCTGTTTTTTTTCAATTTCCACTTTTATCTTTATGAGCTCCTTAATCAACTTTTTGAGCATATTTTGATATTTTTCTGACTTCTTCACTTATTAGGATTCACTTAATTTTTAAAAACTTTCTCCCATTTTGTTCAAACCCTGACCCTTCTCTCACTTCTGTCAAACGCCAATCTGTTCTCTTACCTCTTGAATTATTTCTTTTCTTTTCCTTTTGTTTTTAGATTTCACACATAATGAGATCATATAGTATTTGTCTTTCTCTGTCTGACTTACTTAGTATAATGCCCTTAAGTTCCATCCATGTTGTCACGAGTGATGGAAATTCCTTTTTTACGGCTGAATAAAATATGTATTAAATATACTATATGTGATATATAGTATTAAGACATATGCATATATTTTATAATCTCACATTTTCTTTATCCATTTGTTAATGTCTTTTTGCGATAGTGATTTTGTTTTCTTTTGATAAATACCCTGAGATAGAATTGCTGTGTCACATGGTAATTCCATTTGTAATTTTTTGAGCAATCTCCGTACTGTTTTTCATAGTGGCTGCTCTAATTTACATTCCCACCAAGAGTGCATAAGGGTTCCCTTTTGTCCGCATACTCAACAATGTTTGTTATTTATTGTCTTTTGCTAATAGCCATTCTGACAGGTGTCAGGTTATCTCTCATTGTGGTTTTGATTTGCATTATCTCTTGATGAGTGATGCTGAGCTCCTTTCCATGTACGAGTTGGCCATCTGTGTATCTTCTTTGTAAAAATGTCTATGGAAATCCTTTGCCCATTTCTGAAACTCAGATTGATGGGGTGTCTGGATGGCTTAGTGGGTGGAGCATCTGACTCTTGATTTCAGCTCAGGTTGTGAGCTCACAATTGGTGAATTGGAGCACCACATCCGACTCTGTGTGTTGGCGGCACAGGTCCTGCTCGGGATTCTCTCTCTCTCTCCCAATATCTCTGCCTCTCCCCTAGTCACGCTCGCTTTCATTCTCTCTCTCAAAATAAGTAAACAAATGCTAAATAAGTAAATAAACAAATAAATAAAAATCAGATAGCATTTTCTATTGAGTTGTAGGAGCTCTTTATATATTTTGGATATTAACCCCTTATCAGATTTATGATTTGCAAATATTTTATCCCATTTCATAGACTGTCTTTTCATTTTGTTGATTGTTTTTTTTTTTTTTTGCTGTCCAGAAGCTTGTTAGTTTGATGTCATCCAGGTTGTTGATTTTTGCCCTTTTCTACTTTTGCTTTTGGTGTCAAATCCAAAAAATATCATTGCTGAGACTGATGAGTAGGAGCTTACCCCTAAGTTTTCTTCTATGTGTTTTATGGTTTAAATTCTTATGTTCAAGTCTTTATTTCATTTTCAATTAATTTTTGTGTATGATGTAAAAGAATGGTCCCATTCCATTCTTTCCCATGTGGCTTTTCCAGTTTCCCAACCCTATTTACTAAAGAGATTATTCTTTCCCTATTGTATATTCTTGGTTTCTTTGTTCTAAATTAATTGACCATATATGCATGGGGTTATTTCTAGGCTGTCTATTCTGTTCTATGTGTATGTTTGTATGCTGACACCATACTCTTTTGATTACTATAGCATTTGTAGGATAGCATGAAATCAGGAAATTGATACTTCCTTTGTTCTTTTCAAGATTGCTTTAGTCAAATAGGGTTTTTGGTGTTCCATATAAACTTTAGGATTGTTTTTTCTATTTCTGTGAAAAATACCGTTGGAATTTGTGTAGGAAGTGCACTGAATCCTTAGATTGGGTCGGGTAGCGTGGATATTTAACAATATTAATTCTTCCAGTCCATAGGCATGGGATGTTTTTTCTCATTATTTGTATCTTTTTCAATTATTTTGTTACCAATGCCTTATAGTGTTCAGTGTACAGGTCTTTAATCTCCTTGGCTAAATTTATTTCTAGGTACCCTATTTTTTTAACCACAAGATTCATTTAATTTTAATCACTTTTTTTGTAGTGCTAATTTTTGAGTATATGAATTTATCTCTGTCTACAGTTTTAACTGAATTCCACAATGGAATATGTAATATGTAATGATTTCATAATTGCCATACAGTTAATACTGAATAGTTATAGATCTGGGTGGCTTATTTATACTTAAGAAAATAAGGTAACACTAATTGAGAATATTTCACTGTTTATAATTTTACATTTGATTGCTATTTTGTATTGTGTTCTAAGAATGTTCTGTACATACATAATTTTAAAAATATTAAAGTCATGTTTATAACCTACACATGGGTCTTTTTAATAATTTTTAAAGTTTGGGTTGATGGCCATTCTAGGCTCCTATCCCAATATATTTATACACAGAAAGAAAAGGCTTGATGTGTGAAGAATGGAAAGACAAAGAGGTATTGTAAAAATCCTTGCCTGTAGTGACTCTATTTCTCATTATTGTCCATGAGAAAGTCTATAAACAGCTCCCATATCATTCTGATTAGCATCTCTGGAGAAAAACAGATTTAAGTGCCAATAAAAATGCATTAAGAGACCTGATTATGTATAATCTCCAAGCATAGATCATTTCTCCTCTCCATGGCCACTACAAAGCATTAGTACATAAGGTCATCTCTTTCCCACACAGTGTGCTGGATTTCTCTTTTTTCTCAATTTTATGGGTATTCTGCTTAATCTGACATTCACAGATTAAGTCAATTTGGTAGCATTTTTAGTAACGCATAGTCATTTATTTTTTTAAAACTCCAGTAAATCTCAATAAAGTTTTAAGTTATTAGTTTGTGTGGGTTTTGCCAATGGGAACAGAGAAAGGTAGGGAAATGGAAGGTAGCTACAGGACCTCCTGCCCCTCTTCCAGTCTAAACACCCCTCGGTTGAACAATTAGGCCTCACAGTTTACTGGGGTCAAGCCAAATGGGCATTTGCCAGAAAATGATTTCAAGTCTCCTTCAAAGCTCATGGCAACAGCACTACCCGCCACCACCTCTGCCTATGTTACCCCTTCTTTTGCAGCATCTGCGACTCTCATATCGTTTTCTGGATAGTTTGGGTCTATCAGCTCCAGTGTTGGCATGATCACCACTGTAAGGCTTCCTTCCTCGAGAAGGGCTGGGTATTAGCTCTGCTAATGATTTATACTGCCATTTTGGAACAGGACTGCCTTAAGCCAAGGAGTGGGTCCCCCCTCATTGAAACAGCTCTACCAGAATAAGTGCTTCCCACTCCTTTGCAAGGCACCCAGTGGGGCTTGAGAAGGCATAATGCTTGCTGCTTTCAGGACCAAGAGGCCCAAGCTACTTCTCTAGGTTCACTCACATTTCTTTTTCTAATTTTTTCTGCAAATTGTCTGGAGATTAGAGAACAGGGAAAAGGAATCTCTCCTCTTCTCTCTCTCTCTTCTCCAAATCTCTCCCAACACTAATTTATATAAATTTGCTTCACAAAATGTCAAGGACTGTAGAACTTTAAGACATTTATAATAAGGCTTTCTAAAGCAGAAGCAGCTTGCCCAAACATCTGCCTACAATGGAGGCTGTACCACAGAGATGAAACATGTCCTGGTAAATTCCACAATGTACTGGCCCCTCTTTAGACCATATCAAAGCCTACCAGGCAAGAGAGCTCATATTATGCTGCCTGCTGCCAACGCTAGGGGTTTGATCTAGCAAGATCACTACTTCTCTGGGAGATGGGAGTTATCCCATGTTTGCAGAGTCCTGAGCTACGAAGAGAAAATAGGTATGCCATAAAGAAGAGAACTATGGCCTAGTATATTCTAGCAAGACTTCTTTTTATAATATACAGCCACAAACAGGCAAAAATAAAATGGCCTAAGCTTGAAGTAGAGCAGAATGTTTTAGAGGTAGCATAAGATATAAAACACCAACATGGAAGTTTGAATATCAGTTATTTGACGTATGAACTGAATATTCTTGGGCAATTTAGTTAATCTGCTAACCTCACATTCTTCACCCTTACAGTATGCATAAAAGCACATTTCTAATGACTATGAAGGTTAGAAATGCATTTCTAAATCATCCACACCATTGCCTGGCATGGCTCGAGTCAGATGCGTAATAGTGGGAGCTCAGATAAAGACTAAATGAACCTGGGATCCTTTTGCATGTTAAAGAAAATCTTCCATGAGCTGGATCTTGGTCTTGTTGTATCCCTTCTAGATATAACAGCTGTATTTAAATTATGATTTAAAAATCTGGTTAATTAATTCTAGAGACACATTCTGATGAGAAATCCATGGCTTTTCCCTTCTAATTCCCAGTGTTTGTCCAGCTATATGCCTCTATTTATGGTCATCGACCACCTGGGCTTAACTAAATCTTAAATAGAAACTAAGAAGAAAATCTGTATGTGTCTGGAGCTCTTCTCTTTCTGCCAAACTAGTATCCATTTCTCACTCGTTAATATATGATTGCATTTGTCCAATTTTGTATGTGTCGTCATATTTTATATTTAATATTTTGTGTCAGTTCTCTATTTGTTTCATATCAGTTTTATTTTTGAATAATCATCTTACTTTCTCATCCTAAGTTGTTCATGTCACAGACAAGAGATTGGCACATAACACAGTCTCGCCAACTGGAAACTTCTGGTTCTCTGGCTTGGTTTACGCATGAGCTCACTAGCTAGTCCAAGCCAAAGAGAATCAATATAGGACTTTTGTCAGAAGTGTTGGAACTGTTGTAGGGATAAGGCAGATGTCTGTTACTCTTGGCAGACATCTTGCTACCACAAGATGAGGCCGGACTGAGAATGGAATTAGCATAGAAGGAAATCAAAAGAGGGGGGAAAAAAAAGAGCTATGGGATGTGAGAGATGAGACTAGGTCCTGATAGTGTAGTAAGAGATTTTAGTTCCAGCCATACTTGATTTTTCACACTTTATTCTTTCTGTCTAAGCTGAGTTTCTGTCACTTTCAACTAATAGATACTGACTAACATACAGGGTGGATGCAGGTTTCCATCAGCCTAAAGATTATATATAATTTGGGGGACCCTCTTTACAAAAACAGTGTAAGGCTATAAAAAGAAAAGATGATGAAAAGTAATTATTTAATGAGAATTTGAAAAGAAATCATAGCAAATATAAATGTTAAAGGGCTCACAAGTATCACAAACTTTACAAAAGCCAAAAATAAACAATGCCTTTTATTAACTATTTATAGAATCCTTTTACTTGACTCTCTCTTTTTTTTTTTTTTTTTTTTTTTTGGCTGTATGCTGTCGTTATTTGCCTTGTTGTAAGACAATTATTTTTGGCATCAATATTTTTAAGAGAGTAAAATTTACATTTCCTCTGCTGGTTGAGCAAAATTTGTTTTAAATTTTTAATAGTTCGGATTTTTTTTTAAGATAAACAAGCCATTATTGGGAGATTACTGCCAAAATGTGAATTATCATAAAGTTTTAGATAACCTCTATCAGGATTATTTTACATAGGAACTATAGGATTTTAGAGAATTTCAAATTTTCTTGTATAGTGACTTTTCTTGAATATTCTTTGAATTGCTACCACTTGCTTCCCATTCCATCCTCCTTATTATCCATGTCCTTGTTATAATGGCATAATCTGAGTGGTGTGTTCCCTCCACCAATATTTCATGTACTATTAACAGTATTATGTTTTATTATTTTCCTGTCTGTTCAAACAATTCATTTCTCTCTGTTAACTGGACTATCAAATAATTCTAGGACCCATTTTTGATGAGTTCAAAATGTATATGCTCTTTCATAGGCTATATTCTTGACTCTTGACAAGAGAGAACTTTTGTTTTGACTAATGCTAAGAGCCGCATCAGCCTTGCTGGATGACACAGTCACAGTGAGGAAATGGCAGATGTTTGCACAGCTCCCGCCATGAAGGGAAGCTGGTATCTTCTTCTATTATTGGCTCATTTTGGGAATGGGACCATGTTATTGATTAGGCCTCACAATGTTCCAAATCAGACCAAAATACCCCACATAGTTCTCTTGCATAAGGGATTTTAGATCAAAGCACTGCAGATGTTTGCCAAAAGGCTCTTCTGATGAGCCTTGCAAACCCAAGACCTAAGGGGAGGATAAGAACACAAGAATTATGATTAACTCTGGCCCGGAGAAGAAGAGCCTAACTTAGAGATAAGAATCAGACAAGGACCGGAGATAAGTTGCTGCATATACCTTTGTAATTGGAGCCACAAATACCCTCCCTTGTACTGACTTCAGTTATGAGGATGGATAAAAAATTAGAAACCCAAGTGCAAGACCAACACACATAGGGCCCCCATTGTGCTCACATCAAGAAATGGCTTTCTCAAACAACTTGTTAACAAGCATTCTTTCTCTGTGGTTAATGAGCTAGATAAAATACGCCCAGCCTATCTATATACAAGTTAACCTATGTTTTAGTTTTAGCATTACTAACTTAATATGTATATTACTGTGTTTTTTACTAAAAACGTCTTGTTATTCTCTTGGTTATAAAATTTACTCAACCAAATTGTATGTGCATTACATGACTTGGTAATAACTTGTTAATTAAAAACAAAATCATAATTATCAGCCAAAAACCAACCTGTATAAAATAAGATAGGTATGTTACTTTCGTAATCTTGGGGACTGATGCCAAGAATAAATTGGGATGGTTCTACAAAAATACTACTGTAAAACTGGTTTTTGTACACCTTTGATGATTAAAGCAGCTTATCACTAAGAAACTGTAAGCAATTTCTATTTTCTGATGTCACATTATTGCTTAACCAATAAAAAAGACACCAAAGCAGACAGAGCAGAGATGCCTGCCTGGTGATCAAGAAAGAAACCTGTGGCTCTCTCATTGCTCTCTTGTGCCAACACTGTCCATCCTTCAGGGACCCCTGGACCTGCTGGAGCTGGACTCCAGTAGACTGAGTGTGGAAGAGACCTTCACCTTCCACTTATAACTTTATGTATCTATTGATGAGAACTGTCCACAGCCTAGCATCTGGCCCTATTGATATCAGACTTGGAACTTCCTTCTCTAACACCCATGTTTGTGCTGAACACCTTCAATCACATTACAGTATAAGCCCTGAATCCATAAATTTTTGCCACAGAACTGAGTGGACACAGTGAACAACAAGGGATCCTGACAGCCAACCCCAGGCTGAGCAGGCTAGCCATCACCTAGCCACAAACATGAGTATAAACCACAAAAGGATATTCCACTAAATACAGTCCAAATATGAACAATGGCAGCAGCCACTCCAGTGCTATCCCAACAGGAAGAAATGAAAGTTTGGGGGTGGTGGTTGGAACAGAACAAGATGAGGAACTTAATGGAGTATGGTTAGAATAGCCTGCTTCTACAAATTTGACAACAATAAATAACCATGTTAAAAAAGTGCAAGTCCCCTCTCAGAGTCTTGCAAGAAGCCCATGCAAAGGTGGGACCCTGAAACCTATTATTCATTAAAAATTTACCTCTACTGATACAACATTTGACTTGAGGCACTGGGAAACTAGAGAGCTCCTCATTTACAGTTCTTGAGCCACACTGTCACATCAGAAACCAGGAGCATTGTTTGTGCTCTACCTCTTCTAAGAACTCAGGAGAAACCCTGAGCAATGACACTGTGAATGTCAACATCTGTGATGCCCTGGAGGTCTCCGCTGAATGGCCAGTAGGACTGCTTAAACATTTATGGAATAATCTTTGACTTTCATGTAATCGTAATGGATGAATTGTCATTGCTATGTCCAATCAAAGAGTGCATGATGCTTTAGCGTTGACAGCGGCCCTAAGAGTCATTTTTAGAAAAGCAAGAGACTTTCCCTCTTTTTCAACCTCAAAAGATGAGGTTTTCTTGTTTAAATACCCCGAGAATCCCATATTTTCCTTCCAGACCCTGGATTGTGCTCTTAGGAACTGAGTGACTTACATCTGAAACACTGAAAATTAATGAAAGACCTTGGATAATACGAGATCAATGTGAATAACAGGGGATTTGAAGAAGCTTTTCCCTAGGTCAAAGTAGGTCGCATGCCAAGAAAGATTTATGCTGATTTCACCAGTGAGGAGAAATTGAGGATTAGATTTTCAATTTGAGAAGTCAACTGGAGCCTGGGGAATTTAATCGGCCACTCTACATGTGCTTCACTGGTACCAGCAATCTCTAGATCTGTCTGTTATGCGGAAATATGAAGAGGGAGTGAATCTTGACCATTCTCATTTACCTAATCAGATTATCTCCTTGTTTGAATGCAAGCTGACAGGTGGAAGGCAGACCTGTGACTGGAGTGCATTCAGCCAGTGCTCCGTGTCCTTCCACTTGCTTGTCCTCCAAATGGCTCTTTGGAGAAGTTAATGAGCACAGAGCTGAAGGGTTGGAGGTCTGCATCTGGCCTGGCGTCTGACTTGGCAAAGCTCTATGGAGGAGCCTTGTCAGTGCAATCACCGAGAGCAGAGGCAGAGAAATTGCCGTCTGCTCACGCCTCAGTTCACTGGGCAAGATGAGAGGATCTCGTGTCCAGATCCCAGATGGATCATCAGACACTCAGATGCAAGGCTGCCTCCAGAGATGCTACAGGAGACATGGATCAGAAGGACCCCTAGACTCACCAGCACACTTTCCTGACTTAAGAATTTTAACATTTTGGGGCACCTGAGCAGCTCAGTTGGTTAAACATCAGACTCTTGATTTCCATTCAGGTTATGATTCACAAACAGTGAGACTGACAGCCCCACATCAGGCTCTGCACTGTTCATCCCCCAAATAAATAGACATTAAACAAAAAGAATTCTAACATCTTACCTTAGTTAGCCTCAAATACAAATCAAGTTAGTACAAACTTGACCTAAGTTCGAATTTTCTAGTGGTAGGAACTTAGGCAAGTTACTTAATCACTGTCAGCTTACTTTCCTCCCCTAGAACATGGAAAATAAGAATATCTACTCTTATTTGTATTGTTCTGAAAAATAAGTATGGTAAAACGGATGAAAGTGTCCACCATTGGGCTGAGCATAAAGAGACAGTCAGACAACCTTCGATCCTGGAGTTAGGTTACACACATTCACTGGTCTCATGGATGTGCTGGGCTTGACTCACTCTCTGAGCCTATTCATGACCAGCATCCTGCAACCTACTGTCACATGGTGCCGATGTTTGAAATTTTCTGCTTGTACAGGGTGGGAAGACAGAATCGGGAGGGCCTGATTCAAAGTTTCAACTTGACTCAATTTCATGAGAGGAGGTTAGGAGATGGCAATGCCCCCACCCCAAACCCAGCAATGATGCCACATTGATGGATGCACACAGGATTAGATGCATTCACAATGGTGGTAAGACAGGGTCCCTGGTAGTTTGCTGTCCGGTCAACTCATTCTATGTATTCATATTACTGAACACTAGTTTTTAGGAGTATCAGCAAAGATAAAGGAAGCTACCTCCCAGAAACAGGCAAGGAGCACAAGAGGATTCATTACAAGGAAACGTGTCTCTGAGGATGGCCCCAAAGAATAAGCTATTTAGTTAGAAAACTCTCCATTTGGGACAAAGCACTCCCCAAAGTGAGTTAAGTCTTTCCAACATTTCATCTTTTTGTCCCATTTGTCTAATTGAGCTGATACCTTAAGATATATGTCCTGACAAAAATCAGACTCTTCTCAAACCTCGCATCCTTGCAGTTTCTACCTGAATTTAATTCAAGTCCATTCCTCTTAACACAGTAAAACCTTGGTCTGCGAGCACAGTTCGTTCCAGAAACACGCATATAATCCAAAGCACTTGTGGATCAAAGCAATTTTCCCCATAAGAAGTAATAGAAACTCAGATGATTCATTCCACAACCCAAAGATATTCATAGAAACATGATTATAATACTGTAACATAATGCAAAATAATAAATAAAATACAAAATATAAAGTAAAAGAAACAAATTAACCTGCACTTACCTTTGAAAATCTTCATAGCTCATGTGAGGAAGACGAGAGAGAGGAGGGTTCTTGTACTGGATGAGTTTCACGATCATTAAGGGAATCACTGCTATCTCTTGACTCAATGGGACCTTTTTATGCATGGGGGCCTTTGCGTACCCTCTCATGAATGTTGACGATGGTACAGTATCAATAAACTTTTTTCATAGATTGTATTTCATGTAACTGCCAATAACGCAGCAGAGGAAAGGGTCTATATCTGGAGGCAGTCTGACCTAGAATGAAGCCAAGCATTCCTAAGCTTACTCCTGTATGAAAAAGCAAAGGACTGTCCATAGGTGCTTTGAAGTGGCAAAAAAAAAAAAATACACTAGTGCCAGTCGTGGGCACCTTCCAATGTTTTGAAAAAAAATCACTGATTTCTGCCAAACACCAAGGCCTGGAACCTAGCTTCCAAGCATGGGAGACAATCACCCACTCTACCAGAGAGAGAGAGAGAGAGAGAGAGAGAGAGAGAGAGAGAGAGGGAGGGAGGGAGAGAGAGAGAGAGAGAAGAACCACTGGCTCAGTTGTGATCATGTGGCATTCAGTGTCACATACATTGCAAGACATCCCTCGTTTATCAGGTTAAAATTTATTAGAAATACTCTCTCGTCTTGCAGAACACTGTCAGAACAAGTTACTTGCAATACAAAGTTTTACTGTATTTGCTAAGCTCATGCTGTACTCCAGATGATGTGCTAAAAGATAATGGTACAATGATAATTGAGAGATTGATTTTTTACTCATGGGAATATTCACTTCATGTCCAATTTGTGACAGATAAAAATAATTACTACATATTGAGGTAAGTGCCGGTGTAGAAGGAGTTCAATAATAATTTACTAGGGGTATTTTTAAAAGATGGGAATCTGTAATGGTTCTCTGTGGCAGAGTAAGAGAAACATCCAGAGGTAGTGCAATGTTTTGTTTCTCTAAGAGTAAGTAGAAGTTTGCCATGGGACTTGAGGGTGGATATTTGCAGAAGTTTGGTGATTGGTAAGATATTGCAGCTAAGAGGGGGAGAGAAATAAAAAGTTTTTATGAGTTTACCTGAAGTATGAAGATAAGACGGGGTGACCATAAGAAAGCTAAGCAAGACAGTGAGTGAAGTGACAAAGAAAGTTGGAACCTCACCTAGGGTGTGGGTGTGAGTTCAGGTGGACATCAGGAAAGATATCAGGACTAAACATGGACCCTTTGCCTGACCTGTATTCATATAATGATCCAAGCCCATGGTTTTCCTCATAGTTTCTGAGCTAGACAAACTTGTAACTGAATGCTGGTCTATCACCTACCAGACACCTGACTTGATAAAACACTAATCTGTTTTAAAGCCTCAAGTGAAATCAGAATGACAATACCATCCTCATGGTTTTGCTGTGAAGAGTTAAAAACAGCAGTAAACAGGGGCACCTGGGTGACTCTGTTGGTTAAGCATCCGACTTCAGATCAGGTCATGATCTCACGATTTGTGGGTTCAAGCCCTGCATTGGGCTCTTTGCTGACAGCATTGAGCCTGCTTGGGATTCTCTCTCTCTCTCTCTCTCTCTCTCTCTCTCTCTCTCTCTCTCTCTCTCTGCCCTTCCCCCACTTACACTCTCTCTCTCTCAAAAATAAACAAAACATTTTTAACAATAAAAAACAAAGGCAGTAAACAGAAAATATATTGCCTCTTAACTGCCACATAGTAAGAACCATTATCTTAAAGTTATCCTTCATGAGATGGAAATGGAGGTTGTACCTCGCAGGAGGAGCTAATGAACAGGCTTCAGGAGGGTCAGTGAAGTTTTACAGGCATTTGCCTTTGCCTGAGGTGATGGGCCACAGTTTTTATTTTATTCTCCAAAGCCTGTCACTCAAGGAAAAGTACTAGTTCCAGACAGTGCTAGGAAGAACAGTTAAGAGGGATATTGAGGGCCATCAACAGTATGGAAACAGGAGAAAGAACAGAAAGGTATGAAGACAAAAAAGATGGTTCATAAAGACAGTCGGTTCTGTTATCATGGGACACAGATAGTCCTAAAAGTCACTCAAGGGTAGGCAGAAACTTGGCCCCCCAGGATCTCACAACCTGGTTTGAATGTGTCATGTTATGTGGTAAAAAAAAAAAAAAAATCCTTCACAGATGTGATAAAGGTTACTAAACAGTGAGCCCTAAAAAGGGAGATTGACTATGCTTAAGTAGCCCTTCATGCAGTGTTTTTCTTGTAGCTGAGGGCAGAATTGGAAATTGGGAGATAAAGCCAAAGGGGAAGGCAGAGGCAAGATTTGAAGCAGAAGAATTCACACAAAAAGATTTCACGCACTGGTGCTCGCTTTGAGGATGGAGGGGACCATGTGTGGGTCGAGGGGTGCAGGCAGGCTTTAGAAGCTGAGAACAGTCCCTGGCCAATAGCCATTAAGGAAATGAGGTCTCATCCCGACAGCCATCCCAAACCAAATTCTTCCAACACCTTGAATGAGCCTAGAAGTGGATTCCCCGCTAAGAGCTTCCTGTAAGAGCCCAGCTTGAGTTTGGCTTCGTGACACTCTAAACAGAAAACTTGCCTGATCTATGCGATGCCTGGACATTGGACTCATAGAAACCGTGAGGTAATACATTTCTATTGTTTTAGACCACCATGTTTGAGGTCATTTATGATAGTAGCAGTAGAAAACCAGTACATGATGCTATGGAAAAAAAACGTACAGTAAATTCACAGGGGTTAAGGATAAAACACTCAAAAACCTGACAGAAACAAATGCCAAAATTAAAAAGAATAAGGTAGAAATCTAATAAAAAATGGTAATATAGTTTTATGTATGGGAAATGGTTAACAAATACATAAGGAAGTACTGTAATAAAGGTGCCACTTTACCTTACCCAAGAGCTGAAGTTTGCTTCTGGAATCAGGCATCAGAAGAATCGTGGCTCATGCATCCTTGTGAAGTGGTGGAGAGGCTTATCTGAAATTGGACAGAAAATTTAACATCAGTTGTGGATAGGTGTGGCTCACAACACTTGACGAACTGAGTTCTGGTAGATGTTTAAAGTGCGTGAGTGTGTATGCATTTTCTTTTTTTTTTTAATGTTTATTTATTTATTTTTGAGAGACAGAGAAAGACAACAGGAGCAGGGGAGGGTTAGAGAGAGGGAGAGGGAGACATAGAGTCTGAAGACAAGCTCCAGGCTCTGAGCTAGCTGTCAGCACAGAGCCCAACATGGGGCTCGAACCCACAAACTGTGAGATCATGACCTGAGCTGAAGCCAGATGCTTAACCAACTGGGCCACTCAGGAGCCCCTCTTGTTTTCTATATTCTTACATGACTCGATGCAGTTATCTATGTTCATCTAGTGTCTCTCATGGCTATGACCAAAATCATGCATAAGCAGATATAGAATTTGCATTATGATTGAATCCTTTATGAATATATCAATTATATGAAGTTCACATTTTCAAAATAAGTGGCTCAATATAGAAATAATGGCAATAGAAAACTTCATAACTGGCTGTCTGTTCATGCTAGACATTTGTCAATCTTCTTGACACCTGGGCCAGTGGGGCTATTGTACTTTTGGAAAGTTAATGGCAATCTAAACATGAAGCTGTGTAGTCACAGACAACCCAACAGGTCAAGTGTAGCAGCAGGCTTCCTCAAAGTCAGCAACAGCAAAATAATTAGTGAGTATGTCTCACTTTCTCAAAGGGCAGACAGTATGAAACTAGACCATCTTTGGGATCCATACTTCAATCCTAGGAGTCAATTTCTCATTTTGCGGTGGCCTGGCTGTTAGAAATCTCTTTGTAAATCTTTTAAACACAGCCTCGCTCTGGTGTGTTTCTAGCCCTCCAACAATTAGTGTTTCTCATTGATTGTTTTTCTGCATGATTGCCTGTGCAGACTCAAAAGGAAGCCAGTCTTTGGGGGAAAAAAAAACACCAGATACTGCTCTCCGGTCAGGGGCAACTTTAGAGAGAAAAAAAAATACCCAAGAATGTAGTTTCATGAGAAAGGTACACACTAGCTCTGGGCAAAAATGGCAAAGCTGAGGTTTATGTTAAAACCTCTATAGTTTGGAAAGTGCCCTTGACTTTTGTCCAACCCCTTCACGGGGTCACTTGAAGCCTGGCAAACAGTGTGCTTTGCCTAAGATCAAAGAGCAACTTGGTATCAGAGCAAGGGAAATAACATGGGCTCTCTAACGGCTTGCAGTGTGTGGTGGCTGTATATGATTTGCAAATTTTATAAAAGCTCACAACGTTTTTCTCAAGAATAACCCCGTCTTCATTTTTAAGTTGTCCACCACAGCAGTCAAGAGAAAGTATGAAGGTCTCACGCTGGTGTCATGAGAATGAATGAATGAATGAATGAATTCCATCATTCCAACTAATCCCTTCATTTCTTCAATCATTCATTATTTCCTTCCTTAATTCTCCTGAAATGAACAAGAAGCTAGCTGCCTCCTAACAGTGGCCCATGTAACAGGGGCTGAGAGAATGGGGAAACTAAGACAACCTGACATCCATTGCGTGACTTTATTTACAACCTCATTCTTCACCTCTAATGCAAATCGAGTCTTCCCCTCAAGGACACATGCTGGGAAATACTTCACTTCTCTGTACCTCTGCCACGTTGCCAAACACTGGACACCTACGTCATAAAGGTCAGAGGTACTGTTTATTTTTATAAAGGGTGTGTGTTTGTGTGTTGTAAAAGCGAATGCAAAAGGCTGCCACGCTGCACTTCTTAGAAGCTCAATCCTAGGTCCTTTGCTATCTGTGCCATGAAAAGACTCAAGTATCCTTAGAGTTTTAAGTTCTTTCCAGAAGATGTGCCATCATCTTCCATCATCAAACCTAAGATGTTTCTATGGCAACCTCCTCCTCAAACCCATCAATTTTTTTCTGGCAATGCCATTTCATTCTGTCCCAGGGACCCCCATTGAAGTTTAAAAAAATAAAGAAAACTCAAAAATGAAACTAGGAAAATATCAATGGGCAAAAAATAAAATAATCCCAGTAACATCATGAACATAATAAGATTGAGAGAAGAAGACACTCCCTGGTGATATTGGGTTCAGGGTGTTAATGAAGATTTAACATAACAAATGATAATATAAAGGAGGCTAAAAGGATGGAGGCAGGGAAAAGCCACCCCCAAGAGCAAAGACTCAATGGTTTGGGGACAGCCAGCTTCCTCTCCTTGCTTCTCCTTTCTTTTCTGATAAGCATATGGTTGCTGGTGTTGAAATAGAATTAAGCTAAAGCGGTAAATGAGGTTTCCATTAGGAAAAGCTGTCTCTTGCAGGGTGCAGAGCAGGGCTGGGAGCGGTGCCAAGTGCTCAGGATACAATTTTGGAAGGTTCTGCTGGAAGGCAGCAATCCCTGCCCTTATATCAGTCACAGCCCTTTATAACAACGGGCATATCAGAGCACCAGGATCTTACGGGGAAAGTCAGCATTCGCAGTGGCTTGGGCAGGGTCCATCTGTCTTATCCCATAGAGTTGCATTTCTATTAGCACCTTAACTTTTAGCTAGCACTGACTGTAAGAAATGCCCATTTCTCCTCCATAGCCTTGGCTCTGAGAAGAATCCTCTCTCATCTTCTGGATGAGATCTTCTAGATCCAACTTCGACTTTGGTCAAACATTTTCTGAGTGATGCTCCCCCTGCTGCATCTGGAAGCATCGATCCCACTGTGTTATGAACCCTTTGGGGACAAGGAAAGTGGTCTTCAGGCCATTCATGCCACTGTAACAGATGATTTTGTGGATCCCTGGGGACTAGAGTGTGTGTGAGATCTGCACATGCGGGCAGGAATAGGTTTTCGTGTTCAGATGAAATTCCTGCCTGTCTTTAATCAATCCAGCAGTCAGTGGTCAGAAGAGTAGCAGGGAAAAAACACATAGGCACTTTGATCTTTCTCTGAAACATGATTCCTTTGCTGTGAACCCAGGAACTTGTAAAGGAAGAGGATCAGTTTCTCAGGAAGCCTTTCTTTTGGTGGCATTGGCAGAAAAAAAGCAAAAGTTTCTGTATCCAAATAAAGGGTCTCCTTAGGGAAATAAGCGAATCCCCCCCCCCCACCTTAAAAGTGAAGTAAAAGAAAGAAAGGCCCGTGGGAGAAATAAATAGAACTTGCAGCACAGGAGCGTGTGTGAAAGTTGGATAAACTATCGCCAGAGTGGAATCCGTTAGGATAGGTTAGATTACGCTGTGGTGACAAACAGCTCCAAAATGAGGCTTCAAACAACAACACCGATTCATTGTCCTGCATCTGAGCAACCCTGTGTTGGCTGGAGCTCTGCTCTGCATGATCCTAACTCAAGACCGGGGCTGATAACACAGTCACTCTTGAATTCCGTGGGCAGCTGTGGCAAAGGGCAAAGACATCTCTGGAGGGCCAGAGTTCCAGCCCAGATGTCACACCATCCTTCCGTTCACATCTCATTGGCTAGAACCACCCACGTGATACCCCTTGACCCCAGTGAGCCTGGCAGGTGGAGCTGGAATGTTTGCTGAATGAAACGAATGACTATTTCAAGGGGAAAACCTTCAAAGCACATTTCAAGATTCTCGTTTTATGTTTGATTTTTTTCAGAATTGGCAAGTATAAGAAGAACAAAATGCCAGTAAATAACACAGTTTCTGCCTACCTTCATTGGCCACTTTCCAAGCAACCTTGTTCAGTCTCAGAATCACATGAGAAGACTGGAAATTCATTATTCCTTCATTCCTTTTTTATTTTTTCAACTGATAGTTACTGATTTCTGTACTAAGTCCCATGGAAGGTGTTGTGATATAATGGCATATATGTCACCTTTCTAAGCCCATGATCCTTCTGGATCTATGATTATCCCCTTATTACAACCTGCCCTGTGCCTCCAGAAGAAAGCTCTTAGGTTTCATTTCTGGCTCACATTATAATAGAATTCATAACTGCACCTCCAGAGACAGGTTGATTTGAGCATCTGTACTTTCTCTATTCCAACTAGTTCCTCTCACCCTCATACCTTATCCCACAGGCTGCTCTTAGATTGTCCTTACTTCCTCACTATGGATGATGGTCTAAATCTGCTGGAGTCAATTTGCATCTGATTACACTGGATGTTTGAGATTATTCCCTAGAGTAATTCAAAGATCAGAGCCAGAAAAGATCATTCTTACCCCTTCATCCTGGATACTCTTTTTAAAAAATGTATCCTCTGACTTCTTCCCAAATAGATGTGAGCTTGGGTCCTGGACCCAGCTTTATCTGCTATGTCATGAATTCAGAAATCATCATTATGACATAATTATGCCTCCACAGTACAGTTTAGGGCTAGAATAGAATGCTAACAAAATATTTAAGTGTGAAACTTCAACTCAAGAGATGAATATTTACTGAAGGAACACCTAGCGTGTTCCTTGGTCAGAAGGGTTTCTGTAGGAAAGGCAGAATGATTTCAGTCCTAGATATAAGAAATACATCTTGATAAATCAACCCACTTTGAAATGCAAATCTAATCGACGTGCTAATTGTCTTCAGGGAGTCTAATTAAGATGCCGTTTGCTAAGTGAACCTGATAGAGACTGCAAACCGCCTAATGAAAATCACTTTTCCCCCGTTCACCTTAAAAACAGACCCTATCTATGAGATGCCACAAATGAACCCGGATAAAGGGCCACATTTTCCAACTGCTTACATTGAGGTGTGGTCATGTGACTAAGTTCTGGCCAATGAGGTCAGAGTCAAGACCTACCTACATTCACTCCAACTCTGCAGTGTGCTCCAACAGTCAACGGACCGCACCCCAGTGCCTGGAACATCTCCACCATATTTCCCCAGCACTGTAAAGAGCCAGGGCCTGTGTGTGGCACACCGGAAGTACAAGCTGACGCAGTCAAGGACAGCCCTCAGTCAATGATGCCTAGAAATGCCATACAAGTATGCCAGCTTTCTCACTCTTTGGGTGGGAAAAATTAAAGTTGTGTATTTTATACAATTGCCTAGAACGGATTTGCCAATTTGTGCTCTAGGTGTCCTTTCTGATGGCCAATGTAATAGGAAATTATCTTTGACTACCTCCTGTTTCCTGTATCATTCTTCATTTTTCTCCTTACACTTCCAAATAAACTACTAGCAGTACTTGAAGATCCCTTGTCTCAGCGTCTGACTCTGGGGTAACTTGGGCTAAAACCAAAATGTAAGTAGAATGTCAGCAGAGCTCTGGAACCATCTTGGCCATGGGAATGAGGGCCTCATCTATGCAAATGAAGAGCTGAGAGGTGGAAGAGCAGGCGCCCTGATGACCACAGAGCCTTCATAATGGGCCTTGACTTCCCACCTCCAGAACCGTTCTACATGAAAGAGAGCTAAGTTTCTATTTGTTAAATAAGATATGTAACATGAAGTACCATAAGCATGTCTGCTTATCTTTAATATTTACCTGTTATTAATATTTGCTTATTTTATTCTCTAAACCAATTCAAATTTATATATGTGTGTGTACACAGATACACACATGGGGAATGGGGGAACTTCCTTCTTCAAAATGGAAACGGGGTACCATTTATGAGTTTGGAAATCATATCTAGAGTGTGTGAAACAATGACTCATTCAGGGTCGGAAGTCACCTGGCTCCGACGATTTAGATCCAGGCCTTAGGAACTCTAGAAGTCTCAAAGGGTTTCTACCTCTGGGACAGGTCTCAGTCCTCCCACTCAGCTGGCCTGATTCCAGCTCTGCCCAGGGCCGGATGCGTCTGCTGCTGCTTTCTCAGGCACAGGGGAAAGGTCTAGGCCCTGCCCCGCTAGCGGATTCTTTTCTCTGACCCATCCTTAACTATCTTGTGTTATCTCTACTCATGCTTTAGTTTGAAAATTAGATGGTATTATTGGGGGTACCTGGGTGGTTCAGTTGATTGAGTGGCCAACTCTTGATTTCTACTCAGGTCTTGATCCCAGGATTGTGGGATCAAGCCCCATGTCAGGCTCTGTGCTGAACATGAAGCCTGCTTAGGATTCTCTCTCTCTCTCTCTCTCTCTCCCCCCCTGCCCCTCTCCCCTGTTCTCATGCTCTCTCAAGTTAAGGAAGGAAGGGAGGGAGGGAGGGAGAGAGGAAAGAAATTAGGTATTAGAGGGGAAAAAAACCATGCCATAAACCACACTATTTTTCTCCATGTATTTTCAGTACAGCGCCTATTTCCACACTGTTAGCTTGTTAGGATCAGCCCCTTGGGATGGAGTTCGTGTTTTGCATTTGTACTAAAAGCCAGTTGCAGGAGAGTAACTAATGAGAACAATGTTCTGCTGGGGCCTGTGCTGTCTGGAAGGTGGGGCAGGAGAATAGAAGCATTCGTGTGCACATCTTCCATGTGGGGAGCAAAAACTGCTGTTCCTAGCATGTCCCCCTTTCTCAAAGCATGCTGCTTCTGCAGTGCCAAAGGATAATGATCTATGGAAAGCCTGTGAGTCACTTCCCCATTGGACCAAAGACTCACCAGATTATCTATTCTGTCTCTTCATCTCACAATCCTGGCCACAGAAGTACAACACAGACATTCACAGAACGTGAGAGAGCAAAGGGAGTTTTTTCTGCCATTGGCCAGATGTTGTTGTTCTTTTTGACATTATAGTTTGCTGGTTCAAGTCCCAGGGGAACCTCTAATTCTTGAGGAGCACAGACTTTGCCTCCGGGCCAGAAAATGCTTGGTTTTCTGATCGCTTGTAGTTCTGGTACTTTCTGATGTGTAACCTCCATGGAATTCAAACTCAGTTTTGAGAACACTCAGTCTACTTACAAAGAAATGGGGAAAGTATATGAGAAAACAAGTACTTTCCAGGTACCTGACATGGGTCAAATATTAGCCTAATTATTTAAGTAACTCACCTACTATGTTCAACAACTCAGTAAAGAAATGAGTATTGCTACCTTCACTTTACAGTGATGTTAGTCTACAGCTGTCAAGTGTGAGGCTGGGATTTAAACCACGATCTGGATGATCCCACATATATCCACCAGAATGTAGCCTTTGAGCTTGCCAGCATGTTTATTCTTCCTATGGATTCAGGATGACTGATTTGAACCTGGCAGGTACTAGTGCTTCTGATGAGGAGATATGGTGCCTAGTGCCTCATACACAGACCTCATGGATGACATCCTAGTCTGTTCTGAGATTGGGAAAATCAGAGAAAACTATAGATGAGCAAAGGACTTTTATCCCAAGTTGTTGACCAGACAAAGCAGGGTAGGTTTGAGGACCTAGGCCTGAGCAGAAAGCCTCAGTTCCTTATTATTATTATTATTATTTTATTATTTTTTAGAGAGAGAAAGAGAGCACGGATGGAGCAGAGGGGCCGAGCAAGGGAGAATACCTTTAAGCAGGCTCCACACAGAGCCTGATGTCGGGCTCGATCCCATGACCTTGGGATCATGACCTGAGTCAAAATCAAGAGTCCAACACTCAATTGACTGAGCCACCCCGGAACCCTGAAAACCTCAGTTGGTGAGGAAAGTGCTGTTAACACTCTCCCATGATTCTAGGCTCTTAGGCTGTGGGAAGGTCTGCTCCACATTTTGCCCTGGTTCCTGATTCTTCCAGCCAGCCCAGTCACCCAGTGAGAAGCATGAGCTGTGGGGTATGCCTCTCCACTCCCGTCCTAAGCTGGCTTCAGTGAGATCTTGTTTATTATGTGCCTGGCTTGGGCTTGCCTCTGCTCCCTTACTTACCAGTGATGAATGGTAACTGAAGGCTACTTAAATGTCTGATTCTGGGAGTAAGGGCTTGGTGGTTCAGTGATCTGAGTATCTGATTCTTGATTTTAGTTCAGGTCAAGATCTCAGAGTTCGTAAGATAGAGTACCATGGAGGCAGTGCACTGAACACTGCTTAGAATTTTCTCTCTCCTCTTTCTCTTTCTCTCTCTCTCTCAAAATAAATAAATAAGTATTTTTAAAAAAATCTCTGGGCCAGTTATTCTGACAGGCTGATATGTAGTATGCAGAGAGGGCAATGTCCCCAAAGCAAACTCGGCGCCATGTCAATGTGAGGATTTTAAGGTCAGGTAACTATAGTTATGTTACAGAGAAAGGACACTGGATGTGGGGTCAGAAAATATGGTAATAACCCCTCATCCCGTTAGCTGGTAGTTCTGTGATCTTTGGCAAGTCACATATGTTTTGGAAACTTTCTAAATATCAACTTTCATGATAGAAACAAAAAAGTGAGGATAAGAATATGCCAAACACAGAGCGTATCTGTGGATGACCTTTCTAAACTACAGAGCATGATACAGCTCTATAATGGTGTTTGCAGAACCACTAGGTGTGGGTAGCCCAGTTGGTGGCAATCCTGAGAGACTGGGGTCAGAATGTCTTCTGTGGGGAGAGAACTCTAGTGTGGGGAGTAAGATTCTGGGAGCATAAAAGAGTGCACCAAGATGGAGCCGGAAGGGCTTCTCTAAAGTAGGGTCATGTCATGGGGGTGTGAGCCGTCACATGTCCTGGGTGTATACCCAAGTCTGAGAAACCCAAGGCAACTGAAAACTTGGGACAAGAGATTGACATTGAGTATAGACAGAAAGCTGGAAACCCCAGAGAAAGAATCATTTGGGGTTTCGTGTTCTGGGTAGAGTATCACATGTATATGCTTGACTCATCTGAAGGGCAAGTGTTGAAACCTGTATGTCGATTGCTTCTCTGTTATAATGAAAAATGAAACCCTGACCAAAATGAAGCCAGAAGGTACAGACTAACATCCAAGGCTACACGAAGAACGGGAAAAGATGATAGGTTAGTGACAAGTTTGAGTATCAAAATCAGTCCTGGGTGCCATATGGATACAATGGAGGATGACAAAAGCCTGTTGTTTTGGGAAAGTTCAAACTTATTAGGGAATATGAGAAGTACACAAATCATTAGCATATGAAATGGAGAGCAAACACCAGAGAATAGATATAAGGCTTTATAGGGAATAAGTTGAGAAAGTCATTTTGCTGGGTTGGAAACTGATCAGGAAACTGTCCCTAAGAGAAATGGCATCTGAAATGGGCTGGACTTGGCCAGATGGAGCTGAGAGAGAGGGGTCTGGGAGGCAAACCATGAGAGTCTTAAATACAGAGAACAAACTGAGGGTTGATTGGGGTGGGAGGGTTGGGGGGAGAGGGGAAAATGGGTGATGGGCATTGAGGAGGGCACTTGTTGGGATGAGCACTGGGCGTTGTACGTAAGTGATGAATCACGGGAATCTACTCCCAAAGCCAAGACTATATACACTGTACATTAGCTAAATGTGACAATAAAAAAAGAATAGAATTCTTCACTATGAAGCATTGAAAGATAGTTGAAGAGCAGGAGACCAACCTTGGAGGAAACTTCCACAAGCCTTTCATTTCATCTGGTTTCATTTTGTTATGTTAAAGAGACATGAGCTCCCTAAGAATGGAACTCTGGAGGAAAATTGCATAAATAGCAGGATGGCTCCTGGCATGCAATGGTGCTGGGTGAGTTTTTCAGGATTTTGGCACAAAAGTCAATGGCTCAGTCCAGTTTGTCCCTGTGACTGTACCTGACCCAGAGGCTGCATGGGAGTTGATACAGCCATGCAAAGATGCTCTTTGTGGATTTTCTTACCCATTGTTAACTGTGATGCTTCCTTAAGTACCCAAATGGGGGACGGGGTAGTTCTAAGCCTTTTTGTCCTAGGAAAAGGAAGCTCTTTCTGTGTGCCAGACATTCGCCATTGGTATGTGAGGGGTTTTGTGGAGCCGGTTGTTGTGGCAAATAACTGCAGGATTCATTTGTATCCATTGGAGCTTTAATCT
Organism: Suricata suricatta; assembly: GCF_006229205.1. Classification (NCBI taxonomy): domain Eukaryota; kingdom Metazoa; phylum Chordata; class Mammalia; order Carnivora; family Herpestidae; genus Suricata; species Suricata suricatta. Next base: position 132,548,845 of record NC_043708.1, read on the forward strand.
GATGGGGAGCCCTCGGTGACCTCACTTTTGCTTCTCTCTTGCCTGCATGAGCAATGTAGAAACAGGGAGAACAAGCCCCAATATCTCAGCGCCAAGCTCAGCCCTGAGTTATGCTAATTACCATCCCAGAGCCAGTTAAGAAAAACACATATTGTCAAGCTGGGGCTTTGAAAGAGCAAACAATGAATATTTCTTTGCCACTTACCTCTTTTTGCCTTAACTAATTGGTCCATTTCTCTGCTACAGTCACTGGGAAGATGGATTTTTCCCCACAGTTTGTAAAATAAACTGAAATCTATTTTTCTTTTGTGTCCATTAGAGCCAGCTCCTTGCTAATTGTGCCTATAAATGAGTAGATAGTTAAAACATTACAGTGGGAAAGTTTCTGTGTACGTTTTTTGTTGGTTTCGTTTTCGTGGCATTGTGTGGAAGGCTTTTTCCTTCCCTTTTTCTTTCCCTCAAGAAATGAAACAGTGTTTAGAACCTTTCACATTTCAAGCAAAAGCCTTTCAAAATGAAAGAAAAAAATATTTCAAACCTTGGCATTTAAAGTCCATATGGTCTCTATTCAGAGGAAACAATTAACACATAGCTGGCAACAGTGCTGGGAGACAGACATGTGCATTTCCAAGAAGGCTGATAGATTTGTGGTGGCAGATCTAACATTTAAGGCCTTGAGTGCATTGTTGCCAGAAAAGTGACATACGAGCCGTAGCGAAGAGTTGAAGGTGCTGCTCAGGGCTTCTATGCCATTAACACAGGTCAACATCTACGTGGCTCATGCACGGAAGCAGGTAGCATGTAAATTGTGGGTTTGTATCACATGTGCCGGCAGCAGCGTGATAATCATGGGTTTTGACTAATGTGTTTTTGCATAATAATCAATGCAACAGGTTAGATTTTGATGTTATCCAACCGAAATGATATTCACTCCAATTTCAAGCTAACGCATTCCCATGAACACATAAAGTCAAAGTATCAAAAGCTAGCCTAAACAGTATCGCCCCTGAAAGCTAAACCCGATGTAAGCCGGCCTGGAATATTTGTGCAGTAGCTCCACTAAGAATCAATTATCATGAGGTACTAGCCAATCTCAAGGTCAAGAGCACAGGCTAAAGAAAGAGAAATGCAAGGTAATATTAGCTTCACCACAAAATAATTATGAGAGCTTGCTATGATCTGGGCACTGCCTCAGGGGGACTGAGGACAGCATAGTAGTGAATAGCCACTCTAAAATCACATAGTAGAGGGGACCTGGGTAGTTCTGTCTGTTGAGCATCTGACTTGTGATTCTGTCTCAGGTCCTGATCTCAGTTTGTGAGTTCAAACCCCACATTGGGCTCTGTGTGGACGGTGCAGAGCCTGCTTGAGATTCTCTCTCTTTCTCTCTCTGCCAATAAATAAACTCTCTCTAAAAAATAAACTTTAAAAAAAATGTGTCTAGGGGCGCCTGGGTGGCTCAGTCGGTTAAGCCTCTGGCTTCGGCTCAGGTCACGATCTCACAGTTCATGGGTTCGAGCCCCAGGTTCGAGCCCTGGGTTCGACCTGTGTTGACAGCTAGCTTAGAGCCTGCAGCCTGCTTCAGAATCTGTATCTCCCTCTCTCTCTTACACTCCCCTGCTCCTGTTGTCTCTGTCTCTCAAAAATAAATAAAAAACATTAAAAATAAAATTTAAAAAATGTGTCTAAAAAATAAAACAAAACAAAATAAAATAAAAATCACTAAGTAGAGTGTAGAAATATTTAAGTGTGGTAGGCTCTCTGATGTTGGGAAGCACCATCACGATGGAGACAGAAGGTTAGTCTGGTCTGGGCATTGAGGTAGGATTATGGTGGACATTTGGACAGACCTGAACTTAGAAAATGAGCAGAAATAGCCAATAATGGGGAGAAAACTCTTTCCTTTGAGATCTATCTTTTTTGTTCCCCCAGGTGTCCCTGGGTTATCCCGTAATGACCATACCTCATCCTTCGTCTAATAAGGAATCCATCACAAGCCCAGACTGAGTGCTTCGTTTTCGCATAGTGATGCGTGTCTCCACAGACTATTCTTACATCTGTGAAAGAGAAACTGGGTTTGTTTCTTCTCCACCATAGAGCAAAGTGCCCGATGCCACCCTTGACGGGGTAAAGCAGCGTGCGAGTGTGGCCAGCTAACACAGGCTTGCTCCACCTGATGGGTCTGTCCTGAACCAGGTCCGGCTGCCGAGAGGGAGGCGGTGTTCATAGAGAACCAGCCCTGCTTTTTCATGATTTCCTCTTCCTGGGTTGACAGAGCTCAAAACCCTGTTTCCAAAGTTCTTTGTAGAGAATCTGGGACCCCTCTTGGCTCTTACTTCTGTTGCCTTCTCTTTCAGAATGTCCTCATGTTTAGTCCTGTCTCCTTGGGACCTAAAGCACAGTCTAGACTCTGCTACCAAGTGTTTCCAAGGGCTCATACCTGCGTTTGTCCTTAGACAATGTCCTCACTACTCCTTTATTCCAGGCTTCACAGGTTCAGTAAGGTGTTCCTACATGATCACGTGGCCCACTCGGGTCAGTGCCATGGGCTCCTGCATTATTTTTTCATGGCTGTCCTAACAAATTACCATAACCTTAGTAGCTTAAAACAATATTTTCTCCTGCCTACCTAGATGATTAATTCCAGTTCTACTTTAAAACACACAAACACACACACACACACACACACACACACACACACACACACACCCTTTTCCTCTGATCAGTTCCACAAGGATCACCTTTTCTATAGAAGGTCCATTCCTATAAACATTACTATTCGGAGTTCCTGTGTTGATACCAAGTTAGTAAGTATGCTACCATGTCCGGGTTATCTCCCTTCTCCATTATTTAGCCAAGAGTCATGCACACAATATCCATTCAATGAATTTCAGAGGAATGAGAGAGATAACATACATTACTGGTGATGTTTCATGCGTGCACAATTATAGCCTCATAAATGTATTATCAACTTCTAAACATAAAGGGTAATTATTTCTATTTCAATGAATATTTTAAATTGCTTGGGTAAAACCAACACAAGTCCATGTGTCACCATCCAGTCCCTTTTTCATCTGGCTGACATCGTTCTTGATACACATCCCTATTACATCAGAGGAAGACTCTGAGTTATTCTCTGAGCAGCCCTGAACACTGCTCTCCAATCAATCTAAATTGGCAAATGCAATAAAACCTAATTTCCAACTCTTACTAGTGTAACACCTAGCACAACCACAAGCATGGTGAATATTTGTCAGAATAAATGAGTCACAGCTAAGAAGAGCCTAAGAAGACATAACAACAAATGTGATGTGGTATCCTAAATGGGATCCTAGAACAGGTAAAGACCAAAAAAAAAAAAATAAAAAATAAAAAGGACATTAGGTAAAAAATAAGGAAATCTACATAAAACATAGACATCAGTTAATAATAATGTATCATTACTGGTTTGTTAATTATAGCAAATATACCATACTAATGTAAGATGGTAATTATCAGACGTGGGTCTGTGGGAACGACTATCTTTGCAACAATACTGTTCAGTCTAAAACAGTCCTAAAATACAAAGTTTATGTAAATAAAATTTAAAGGAAAGAAAAGACTTCCAAAAAAAGAAAAGGATGCGTAAGCATGAATCTAAAAGATTGAATTCAATATTATCACCATGAAATAAAAAACTGATTTTTGCCAATGGCTTTCATTTTGGCAATTACTTAGGAGTGGTTTCTGAACCTTCTATTCCTGAACTTTAAAAGAAAGGATACAACAAACTTGAAAATTGATTCGTAAAAGAAAATTTATGCACTTTTACATAGTTATCCATCCAGTAATTCTAGAATGCCCATTCCATGCATGCCAGGTGTCCCTGTGATTGAAGAACCTTGTCATTTAGTTGGGCACAACTATTCACTTGGCCAAAGCTAACTAAATTTTAGCTATGCAGAATGGAATAAAACGATTCCAACCACTAAGGGGCAAAAAAAAAATGAAAACTATCAAAATCATTTTTTAAATGAGCTAAAAATGAAATCTAACATTTACTTAGTTCTACAACTAAAGTTTAAAGTGTAGAATCTGCATTTACCATATCTTACACATAAGAAAGATACGGAAAGAAGACATGGCCTCATTCATTAACAACACTACAGACAATGCCTCTGTCTTTCATCATATGGTCAGTATCTTTATCCAAACTTGGAGAGTCTCCATTCAGCCTTTCAAAAGGCTCAGGGAGATAGATCACACACAGGCTTATAACAATCATCTTCACAGGGATGTGCTGTAAAGTTGTGGTGAAGACCCAAAACTTTGAGAAAAACCTGCTCTTGCATTAGCCAGCATCTTACTGGAAATGCCTGAAGGTTCATAAGGAAAATCATTCCATTTAGCTCCTGACCCACAAGAAGCTTGGACGATTCACAAAACCTTTTGATAAGCATCTGGCCATCTGGGTTGAGGTCTAAGCCAGATTTCTGAAGTTCCTGAGATGCATCCATCCATGCTCATTATATTGTAAACAAGCATGGATAAAAAGCAAATACCAAATTGGTATAAGAAAATGCCTTGGCACCTAGTATCCATCATTAAATAAATAAGTGGGGACTTCATTTCTGTGGACAAGCATGGACTGCGCATTTGGTCTATCCATGAAGCTCAAGCTGGGAATCTAAAGTGATTCTTGTTTTTCTATTTCAGAAAAAGAAATGAAAGTGAGCCAAGAATTATAGGCCAGGCACCCATCTTTGGGCATGGAGCTTGTGATAACCAGATCTGAAAGTGATTCTCTCTCCCTTACAGTGTATCTACAAGAAAAAGCATGCCCTGAATTGAACCTGTGTTTCACCTTCTCTCTCACCTCTGGGAGAAGACAGTCTTGCCTCATTACCACCATTAAATCATGGCTGCAAATCCTTTCCCTGAGGTCCTGAAATTATCTATTTACATCTGAGGAGACACCAGTTGTAGTATTTTTCTGATAGTCATAATAAAATACTAAGCAGAGATGTGGGGTTCCCCGAGGGAAACAGGGCAGGGAGAGAGGCTGGCCTCTAGCCTACCCACACATGAATAAATATCACTACATGTGGAGAGAGACTTATTCCAGAGCTGATTACTAATTCATTTAAAGGTGACTGCCATTGTCACCCAGAAAGAGAATGAACTTCTTTCTTCCATTTTCCTTCTGACATGATCCATATTTGACATCTGTGATCTCCTGTGTTTTAGTTTTTATAAGCTCTTTGGTGCTGGTGGAAATGTTAATCCTCTAAAAGGAAAACTTCAGTCTCCTTATTCTTCCCAGCCACCCTAGTGAATAGTAATGAAACATCTTCTGAACACAGCCACTCCTATGTTTTTATCCACAGTCTCAATATCCCCAGCTTTGATGTTTACCTCCAGGGTCACAGTGTGCTCCAGGATAAGAAGGGAACGGAGGTGGGTGAGGAATAACAAAGGTAGAAGAGAAAAAGGTGGGGGGAGGGGATCGACTCTGTGTGTCTGTCCACTGAGGAAAGAAGAGACAAGATGGTGAGCAAAGGACATCTTAGATCAAATGTCATATATTTATATATCTGTTTGAGGCTCTGGGGATACAGAAATCCATCAAATATCATCAATATCTTCCAGGAATTCAGTCTAATGGGAGGAAAAAATATGCAAACCAATGATCTCAACTCACTTCTGTATGTGTTATGAGATGCCAGAAAAAATCTTTGCTTTTCCTGGAGGGTCTTTGGGTAGATTTCCTGGCGGAGATGATGCCTACAACAGGTATTAAATGTTGGCTAGGTAGGGCAGCTGGGTGGCTCAGGAGGTCAAGTACCCAACTCTTGATTTCTGCTCAGGTCATGATCTCATGATAGTGAGATTGAGCCTCATGTTGGGCTCTGTGCTGGGCACAGAGCCCGCTTTTCCCTCTACTCTTCCCCTGCTCGTACTTGTGTGTGCGCTCACTCGCTCTCGCTCTCTCTCTCTTTCTCTCTCTCTCTCTCTCTCTCTCTCTCTCTCCCTCTCTCTCTCTAAAAAAATATAAATTGGCCAGGGGAGGCAGGAGACAAAGTTGTGAGAAACACTAGCAAGAACAACAACAAAAAAAAGGTACAGAATCAAATACAGAGGTAGTTTTCAAGTTACAAAGAACTGGGTGAGGGGCATCTGGATGAATCAGCCCATTAAGGACCTGACGCTTGATCTCAGCTCACGTCATGATCTCGCAGTTAGTGGGATGGAGCCCCCTGCATCAGGCTCTTCACTGAGAGCCCAGAGCCTGCTTGGGATTCTCTCTTCCTCCCACTCCCTCTGGCCCTCTCTCAAAATGAATAAATAAATTTTTTAAAAAAGAGAATTGGGTAAAGGGGAGACAGGTTGCTCAAGTAGACCAACTGACATATACCCAAATTTTGTTTTAGGAAAATTGCACCAAAAAAACAACTGCATCAAAATTATCTGTTTGGGGGCTCTATAGAGGGGAGGTCGGAGAGGCACACTTATGGCAGAATAATGCAAAAATGTATAGGTTTATACTGGGGAATCAGGCACCTTCCAGGTTGTGATATAAAAGTGCTCTTCCCCTCCTCCACACAGCCTGCTTCAGTCTTGGTACTGGTATTCCTGCTTAGAGTATTTCCCACAATTTTCTGGAAAGTTTGTTAAAAATTATGAATCTTGGACCCTAAATCATTAGAATCAAAGATCCAGGAATATACATTTTAAAACATTCTCCCAAGAGGGACACCTGGGTGGCTCTATCAGTTAAGCTTCTGACTCTTGGTTTCAGCTCAGGTTATGATCTCAGGGTTTGTGAGTTCAAGCCATGTTTCAGGCTCTGAACTGACAGTGTGGAGTCTGCTTGGGATTCTCCCTATCCCTCTCCCCTGCTTGCATTGTGTCTCTCTAAAAATAAATACATATCTTTAAAAAATTCTCCAGTGATACTCCCATGCCCATAAAAATCCAAGAACCACCTCCTACAACTCTACCTAAGTCACTGCATGCAGAAATTCATATTTTATTTGAAAGACATTTGGAATCAAAACCCTCAATTTGACTGGCTTTGGGTGCCTGGCAATCAATGGAGCATGTTTAACTATAGTTGCCATCGGAGGCTAAGAGGACCCAGAAGAATTCCAGTGACTAGGCAGTACAGTGGGAGTGGGGTGAATGGGCTTGAATCTCCAGGGCAGCTGGTGTGTTGGAAAAGAGTAGTGTGGTGGAGATCACTGCGGGAAAACGTGGGGTCAAAAGAGCACAGTATTCAAAGGCACCGTCATCGTATGTATGACACGTAACTTATACCTCCCTGCGCCAGGAACCCAACAACACCGCCGCTACTCTCCCCTAGTTACACAGGAGAATAGAAGAATCAGACATTCCAAATGATGTATCCTGGTCCTCACCCCTCCAGGAAAGCAATTACTGGAGTTGCAGAATGCAGAAGAAAAATCTATATATTTGTTCTCCAAATGTTGTCCATTTTCCATAACATCAATGGCCAATTTTCAACAGCCAAATTTCACTATATATATATATGTATATATATGGATATATATGTATATATATATATGAACTAGCTCTAACCATCTCAATTTGAGGATGTTGACACTTATACACACACACGTATATATATACGTGTATATATATGATATATAGTGAACTAGCTATATATTTATATACACACACATATATAAGAACTAGCTCTAACTATCTCAATTTGAGGACGTTGGCTCTTTGCATATTTCCATAATAATAATAATAATAATGACGAGCTGTCACCATAACAACGATAATAGCTACCATTCATTGAGTGTTGAAATTCCTAGACCCAGTACAAGATGTTTTAAAATACACTATCTAATTTATTCTCACAAAAACCCTGTGTCATAGGTCATTCTATTCATATCTTAAAGATAAAGAAACAGAAGCAGAGAAAGGGCAAGTGACTTGCCCTGGATTCACAGATGCTGAAAGACAGAGCAGCCACTGAACAGAGGTCTTCCTGATTTGAAAGCCTGTGTCCATAACCATAATGCCATTTCCCCTTTCCTTCGATAGTCTCCCTTCTGGGAAATCCTGCCAATGACTAGGTTAGATTCAGGGAAATAGATATTTTTTTCCAGTTTCAGCTGTAAAATATGAAATATGTTGTTAATGAGAAGGGAGCAATGTAAGATACAAAGTGGGAATAAATTACAAGCCGGTGGCTGCCTGAAATAGTGTTGCAAATGAATATCTGCTCCTACGAATGCATGAATTTTATGAAGCCTAGCAATGGAGGATGGAGACAACCTTCTCATTTGCTGGAGGCTGCTCTTAGGCAAGAGAAGAGTAGTAAATCCTCCCTAGGGTCTAGATGCCTGGGACCCACGTGAGATCTCACCACAGGGGGCCATGTCTGTGTTCACAGACAGCTGAATGCCTAGGCTAATCAGAGACAGTGGGCTTGCAAGAGAATGACAGTTCTGTCTACTGACTCTGGGCTCACCCATCATTCTTGATTGCTGCATCGGGGAGATCTGATGAGCATATTAATGCTGGTGAGAACACAAGTAGACCTCCATGTCACTTGTTCACTCTGACCCTATCAGGAGAGCAATTGGGGCAGCTGTGATGGGGGCTGTGGCTGTGGTATGGGGTGGGGAGGGGTTAAGACATGAGGCTATGTGGTTTATCTATACAATGGAATACTATGTGGCAATGAGGAAGAATGAAATCTGGCCATTTGTAGCAAAGTGGATGGACCTTGAGGGTGTCATGCTAAGCGAAATAGTCAGGTGGAGAAGCACAGATACTATATGTTTGCACTCATAGGTCTAACAGGAGAAACCTAACAGAGGACTACGGGAAGGGAAAGGTGGGGAAAGAGTTAGAGAGAGGGAGTGAGGCAAATCGTGAGACACTCTTGAATACTGAAAACAAACTGAGGGCTGAAGGGGGAGGGGGGAGAGTGAGGGGTGTGAGGTCATGGAGGAGGGCACTTGTGGGGAAGAGCACTAGGTGTTCTATGGAAACCAACTTGACAATAAACTATTACAAAAAAAAAAAAAAAGAACTACATGGTGATCTATTACCAAAAGAAAAAAAAAAGACATGAGGCTAAACAAGAGGGGACGCTAATTAGATAGTCTCTGCATCACAAGAACCTCTAGTTGCCTTCTCTGAGACTGGAACTCTGGTTTATCTAATCTTGACTTTGGACCTCCAAGTCAGCCTTCCAGCATGCTGCTTTATTTCTGTTATCTCTATTACTTTCTCCATTTAACATTTGACTGGTATTTTTCATTCTTTTAATCATGACTAATAGGAAATACCACAGACTAGTAGAACTGCCGATCATACTTTAGTCAACTAGTTTTAAAACTTTCTTTCTCCTTTCCTCCCTTCTTCCCTCCGTTTCTCCCCTCTCCCTCTTCCTTCCTCCCCATACTTTCCTCCTTCCTACTTTCCTTCCTTCCTCTCTCCCTCCAACCCTCCTTCTTCCTTCCTGCCTGCCTTCCTTCCTGTCTCTCTTTCTTTCTTTGTGTAGACAATGAAGAAATGAAAATTGTAGACATCAATCTACTAGCAATAGAGTGAGGATTTAAATGCAAATACCCAGCTTCATGTTCCCAGGTTTTGTGGACAGGCATTCAGTTCACTATTCCTCCTGTGGGAGCCAAACTCTATTTATAATCAGATCTCAATGAATCTTGAGCGTGTAGTTCATGTTGGTGACAGACATGATAGAAACAATGAGACCTGTGGTCTTGAAACCATCACTGCTATCTACAACCCAGGAAAAGTGGCAACGTGGCCGGGAAGATTCACAGCCTTTATTCAAAAGTGCTCCTGCCAGAGCTGGTGTTGTTGTTTTACAACCAACATTAATACTCTTGGGGGATATTCGGTTGCCTAGAAACAGAAGCCCATCACAGAATTCATTAATATTCAGCCAGTAGGTTTTTACGAGCTTTATTATATGATTTTTTCTCCTTTGATCCTAATTAACAGGTAAATACCATTAAATGAAACATTCTCAAAGAATTATGGAGCTGAGTTTGAATTTCCAATTTTCTCTTGCCATTCCCAGCTTCCCCATTTGTAGGTTAATATTTTTCCTGGATTCTTATTTTGATTAAGAAGCCAGATGACTTAAGATGTGTTCTCTGGGAAAGAAAAGAGGCTCAGGTCAATATTGCTCAGCTTGGGGTGGATATGAGGGGGGAAATCCATTTTTAAGAAAAATTGTTAACATTTTGTTCAACTCTCTAGGAAAAGACCTGAAATTCTGTCCAGAGATGAAGCTAGATAGTATGATTCTGAATTAAACTCTTAAAAAGCACAAATGCAATTCTAAAAGGATGGCTAAGGTGAAAGATGCATCAGGTGAAAATACGTAGGAAAAAAGCTCTAAAAATGCCTAGACTACTGCTTTGTGCATTGAATTGTATCTCCTGAAAAGATATGTTGAAGTTCGAACCCCCACTACCTGCGAATGTTATTTTATCTGGAAATAGGGTCTTTGCAGATGGAGTCAAAGTGAGGTTCCCAACTTAAAAAGGATTGGTGTCCTTAAAAGAAAGGACAAGACAAAGAGATTGAGGCACAAGGGAGAAGGACATGTCACACACACACACACACACACACACACACACACACACACGTTTGGTAGGAGGGAGGGAGTGATGCATTGACAAGCCAACAAATGCCAGATTGCTGACAATATCAGAAGCTAAGAGAGAGGAATTGAACAGATTCTTCTCTTCAGCATTCAAAGAAAGTGTGGCCCTGCCAATATCCTAATTTCAGACTTCTAACCTCCAGAATTCTGGAAGAATACATTTCTGTGTTTTTCTGTTTTTGTGGGGTTATTTTTTTGATATCCAATTTGTGATAAACCAATAATATGGCAACCCTCAGAAACTAATAAAGATATATAATCACCTGTTTCAAGTGCATATATTTGCTTTGTTGGTAAATACTGAAGTGATCAAACTTTATGGAATAGTTTTAACAATGGGATCTGTAATTAAACTTTTTGTTTAGATGCATAAAATAGAAGTATAGCTAGTTCTTATCAGACTCTTCTAATAAATTTGATTCACTAAAGCTCTACTAAATCTTTATCATGAAAGGCATATTAAGAATATGTAGTTTTTATAAATATAATCCATAAAAAATAGAATAAATTAAAAAGTTGAAAAAACCAAGTATTTGGCAATGATGTATCTTATATTTGAGTTTTCATCACCCTCTAACATTCTTGGTTGGAGACATAAACCATTAATTTATTAATTCACTTATTTAACAATCCATTCAGAAGTCACTCCTTAAGTATGCATTTACAATATTTTATAGATGTTTTGTTCTTCTCCTCTGTCCTCTTAGCTGATGCTTTCATAGACTAAAATCATCAATATTTGACATATATCCACAGCATCAACAGTCACATAATAAAGACTCAAGAGACATGACTCAACTGACTCATGTCAGTTACCAGAAAGTTCTCTGTAATTTTAAAACAACATACCCCATCTATTCAGCTAACCTATTTCTATTATTCCCATACCAGATGGGGTATACCAGTATCTTGAAAGAATGAACTCTTGAGAGAAAATTAAAAAGTCTTTACAATTTACCACTAGTCTTATTTACTGAACTTGAAATTTAGAGCTTTGAGAATGTTCAGTCACTTCTCCTTGAATATCTGCCTTTTATACTTTCTGGCTTTGGAAATTTAATATCACAAGGATTAAGACAGGGGCCAGAATTATTCATTCAACATAAGCGGAAACATTACAATAGTGGGACCTGCAAATTGTTCGGCGAATGTTTTCAAGTTAAAGAATTGTGGAAGATTTAAAGCATAATTTATCTCTCTCAAAAAGTAGACAAGAGTCACATATCAGCTGGTGGAGGTAAGAGATTGTTGTCAGCAATGTAAGACAATAATAGAAGTGTGAAGAAGTAAGTTATATTGTTAATAAAACTGTTAGTAATCCATCAGGCGGAGATAATCATAGAGTGAGAGGAACAGTATAAGTACATGCATACATAGCACTTCTCAAATCCTTCTTAACAAAGAACCACAAATGGAGGGATTAATTTGCCAGGTTCTGAGGACATAATCTAAAGCAAGTGCTACAAGTACTGAATTTCTTTCAAGTCTTTTAATTTCAGTATTAATGAAAACAAGTTCTTTGTAGGATAGGCCAGTCATTATAAAAATATCCGCCATGGTGCCCCTGGGGGGCTCAGCTGGTTGAGCATCTGACTTTGGCTCAGGTCAGGATTTCACAGTTCGTGGGTTTGAGCCCCACATCGGGCTCTGTGCTGACAGCTTGGAGCCTGGAGCCTACTTCAGATTCTGTGCCTCCGTCTCTCTCTGCCCCTCCCCTGCTCTCACTCTCTCTCTCAAAAATAAATAATCAACATTAAAAAAATTATATATATATCTACCATAATTGCCTACCAAGCAGCAGAGTTCACTGTTGAAGAGTTTGTATGAAGCAGAATAACTAGCACTATTCCTACCTGGTTCTCATCACATTTGCAGGAAGTGAAAAGGCTCTATTTCACTTCTTTAGCCACGTGACTACTGTCTTAGTAAATTATGAGCACAAATAGGGGTACCCCTCCTGGGTCAGGGAATGAAAATCCCCCTCATAACCTTCCCAGCATTTCCTCCCCTTTGGTGGAGAGTATGAAAATGGTGTGTTCAGATGATGAGGCCGCATGGAGAGACTGGATCACTGTGTCATTGAGCAGGAAGCAGCTAGATCGGTTAGCAGACTGGGCAGGTAAGAAATAAACTATGTAATAAAACATTCAGATCGTGGGTTTATTTGCCATCATACCATGAGCCCAGCCTCACCTGACCAAGAAAACAGACCATGCCTATCATTTGGCTTCATTAGTCTCCTGGCCCACAGAAGACCAGTGGGAGTGGGAATCTTTTAATTACATAGAGTTGGCTTCCTGAATATCCCAATTTACCAGGGTACTATCAACATTCCATTTCAGTTAGTTCTGTGTAGATTTCAGAACAGTCCCCTTACATTTCTACGCTTTTTACTTCTGTGAGGGAATGACTTCCCCCACACAAGCCTTTCTCAATTAAGGAAGGGCTGTTTTTTTGTTTGTTTTTATTTTTGCTTTTGTTTTTTTGGCTTATGACAAAAATAGATCTAGCAATTGGTCTAGACGGGTAAAACCTCAGTCCCTCCGGCATGAAGGAGAGTTTCAACTAAAAGTTTAGTATTGGGTTGTCACTGTTTCAAGCATTTGCCTGTTTTCTCTCAGCCACTCCAACCCCACCTCCATATTCTGCACTGTGCAGCTGGGCCAGGGTGTTAGCAAGTAATACCTTTCAGACTTCTGGTCTACCTGGCTTTCTGTTGGGTTCTGTCATAAGACACAAGGTGTGGAAATGAGAATTCAGGGAAAAGAGAGACACTTCTCACTTTTGGATCTGACAGTGTGGCAGTTGATGTGGAGAAAACAGAGAGAGGGTGATTTTCGACTCTAGCATCCAAGACATGAGCTGAGTGTTTCTACCAATTTCAGGGGTGCCTGTGTGGCTCAGTTAGTTAAGCCTAAGACTTCGGCTCAGGTCATGATCTCACTGTTCATGGGTTTGAGCCCCATGTTGGGCTCTGTGCTGACAGCTCAGAGCCGGGAGCCTGCTTCAGATTCTGTGCCTCTCTCTGCTCCTCCCCTGCTCACACTCTGTCTCCGTCTCTCTCAATCTTTCAAAATAAACAAACATTAAAATTATTTTTAGCCAATCTAGCTCTTGTCAGTGTCACTGACAACAATAGCACAACTTGCAATACATCAACATGCACAGTGCCTACCTACGGCTCTAATCCAGAATACTTGCAGCTCTTAACCTTTGAGAATTACTGATTTTTCAGTTTGCTCCTCCAGCCTTCTGACTATCCTCTTTTCACTCTTATGGTCCTTTCTACCCTACTGCAGCCAACTTTCTGAATTAAATCCTATGGGTTTGAAATACCGAGGATGGTTGACAAAATCCTGAGGTTGTAATTACTTTAAAATTCTATTTGTGTACAGAAGAAAGGGAAACCATTTTGATAGCTACATATGAAGCACGTTATGAAATCAAAAAAGCCTATATTTAAATGTTAGCTGGGTCACACCCACACTATGCAGTGTCATTGATTCTCATTAGCTTTGCTGTAAAACTAAGATGATGATATTGTTATAGTACTAAAGAATATTCATGCTAATGTATTAGTTATTAATATTAAGTACTAAGTGACATTAATAATGATTGCTAACATTTCTCAAGGGCTGGCAGTGCCAGTCATGGACTAGTGCTTCTTCATAGGGACTGTCGTACAATCCATAAGACTATGAAGTGGGTTTTACTGTTAAACACATTTCATAGATAAAGACCCCCAATTTAAAGAGCTTAAATAATTTGCTCAAGTATGGCAAATTATTGGTTGACGCCAATGCTCTAAACTCTGCAATCTGCAGTGTGATTCTGCAATCTAGCTCCCAGGCCAGCAACTTAATCACCATGAGGCAACACTGTTCTCACTGTTATCAGGACTGCCAGATACAGTGCTCGCCACGTGACAGTCACCTAGGAAATAGCAGATGTCATTACCTACCATATATAACTACAGGGATCACTTGGGCTGAGGGCAGATGACCATGACAAACCAAGAACATCAGAGCTTCGATGAGGATGCCACTTTGACTTAGCCTCTCCTGTTTTGTCCCACACTGGGCCAACAGGGCCATTACAGTGTCCTATGGCCATGCTGTTGAGCCATGATGCCCATCCCCCAGGGGGAGCTGGGAGGGGCTAGCATTGTCTCTGTCTATATACCACAAAAACAGATGGACAGAGACGCTGAGCTGCTTGTAGGTGTTAAACAATATGCACACTCCTCCTCCTTGCTATGAACAATGTTCATCAGTGGGAATAATGATTAAAATGTCAGAGCTGAATTAGCAAAATGACCTGACCCAGGAAAATAATGGGGACCCTAAAAAGCAAAGTGCCACTTTCTTAACACTTCTCCTCAGATCATTTTAATCAATGTCCTCTCTGAATTTTGCCGGAAAACCCTGCCTCTTCTTGTGTTTCCCCTTGAAACACTTTGTGATATGATGGATGGAGCATGCCATATAAAAATAAATTGGATGGTATTCCCTCCTATTATCTATGATTCCTTGATCATCCAACAGAGTTTTTAATAAACATTTGAATTATTTACAGTAATCTACAAAGGCATTTTAATAGTCCATGTGGTAGCAAGAAGAGAGTGAAAAATGTCTTTGCCTCACTGTGACGGAACCAATGAACCATGACACAAATGATCACCTGCCTCATTTGTAATTATTCATTGTAAAGATCTTCATTCAGTGGCAGAAATTTTCTGGCTCTGGGTCCTAGTGATTATGTGACCAGGAGAGTTATTGGCCACAGTCGCACCTGAGGACAAACTATACCACACACAAAACTTGGGGTGGACCTCAGTGAAGCAAACACAGAAGGTGACAAACGTCAGTGCCAGGGAGGTCACTTTCAGCCAAGTCCCAGTGAGATAAGCAATCAGGTTCTACTTTTCCCACCCATCGAGGCATCACTCTGTGGTCACTCTGCAGAGTTGATATTTGTGCTCCGTTATTTTGAAAAGATTTAGCCAGCTGCTTTCCCCCCATTACCGCCATATGTATGCCGATGGAATCCAGGGTGGGTTAAGTCAATGGTGATTATCTGATGAGGCGAGGTGCTTTTAAAAAGCCAACTCAGGGGCACCTGGGTGGCTCAGTTGGTTAAGCATCTGGCTTCGGCTCAGGTCATGATCTCACGGTTTGTGGGTTCGAGCCCCGCGTCGGGCTCTGTGCTGACAGCTAGCTCAGAGCCTGGAGACTGTCTTCGGATTCTGTGTCTCCCTCTCCCTCGGACCCTCCCCCGCTCACTCTGTCTCTCTGTCTGTCTGTCTGTCTGTCTGTCTCTGTCTCTCTCTCTCTCTCAGAAATAAACAAAAAAAAATCAAAAATTAAAAAAAAAAAAGCCAACTCAAATCAGACACTGACATGTAAATACTCCCGTCTCAGCTAACATCTATGGTCTTATTTACGTGGTTCTCTTGCTGGCTTCCATTCTAGTATATGTACATCTGGCGGTAGTTTTTTTTTTTTTTTTTTAACTTATTTATTTTGGGAGAAAGAGAAAAGCACAAATGGAGGAAGAAGAGAGAAAGAGTGAGAGAGAGAATCCCAAGCAGGCTCCACACCCAGCTCGGAGCCCCAAGCGGGGCTCGATTCCACAACCATGAGACCATGATATGAGCTGAAATCAAGAGTGGGATCCTCAGCCGACTGGTTTCTTACTTTGCCTTGTAGTCTAAGCTGTGTCTGCTCTCTGGAGTTTTCTAACAATGGATCATTTTCCTCTCTCTAGGTTGATTTTATATCTTCGCTAAGAATTTGGGGAATACCTCTCTTCTCTAAATGTGTGACTTTTTTTTATGTTTTATTTATTTTTTTTGACAGAGAGAGAGAAAGTCAGCGAGTGTGAGCAGGGGAGGATCAGAGAAAGAGGGAGACACAGAATCTGAAGACAGCCACTAATGCTAGTGATCAGCACAGAGCCTGACTCAGGGCTCAAAGCCATGAACATGAGATCATGACCTGAGCTGAAGCCGGACACTTAACCAACTGAGCCACCCAGGTGCACCATACCTCTCTTCTCTAGACCCTTGTGCTAAAGCATCTAGCTAAAGAGTCTTGGGATAAAATAGTCATTAGAACTCTGGGAAGGAAAATTCAAAAAGACAGGTGAATCAGTGGCCCTCCACTGTAGGGTATTTTAGAATCACCTGAGACCTTAAGGCAAACCAATGCTCAGGTTCTCACCAAGATTAATGAAATTAGAAGCTTTGTGTCTGAGTCTAGGTATTGTATTGTTTAGTGTTTCAGAATGATTTTTTAATATTCTGGAGCTAAAAACCACAGATCCAGATAATCTGAGATGTTGCTTCCAATTATGAAAATATGAATCAGTTGTACTTGATCTGTATCTATACAGATTGAATTCATTGAAAATTGATTATTGGTTAAAAACCATTGATCAAACATTGCCCATACATCAAATCTTTCCAGACGCCAGCACTGAGCCTGGTACATTTTAGTTATATAAGCCAATGCATTTCCCTTTGCTTAAGCCAGCTCAGTTGGGGTTTCTGCTCCCCAAAAGTTCTCCTTGTTATTAACAGGATGGAAAATAAGGGGATGTGGAGGTAAAAGAGGGAAACTGAGTGTGTGTGTGTGTGTAAGCATGCACGTTCGCATGGGTGTTAGTGAGTTTATGAGGGCATGTGTGTAAGAAATAGATTATTTAATAAAGAAAAGTCACATTATCCAGATGAAAGGGGGCGGCATAGAAACCACTCTTTGTTTCAGGTGTTTTACCTTAAAATAACAGAGTCTTTCATTAAATTGCCATATTTTATGACCAAATAAATAAAATAGAGTATTTATTTTAACCTCATGTGGGTACCATGTGCGTGGTGGGTGTGGTTGGGGGCGGGGAGTGGAGAGAGAGAGACAGAGAGAGAAGAGTAAGTGGAGGGTTTGCAATGAAGTTCTTTTAAGACAAACTTTATTCTCTCAGAGGACATTTGTGTAATGGAATGAAACATTCGAAATACAAGTTTCACAATATTCAAATATGCTATGAAAGTTTTCCCCTAGAGATGAACAAAGGAGAGATATGAAAGGGAGCTTTCAGGAGAAGCTATTCTAGCCATAGCCATGAACACGGACCATAAGGAAGTATTTAAGTGGTGCGGTAGAGGCAAATGTACAGAACCAAGGTCAGGAGCAGACTCGTACATCATGAGTTGCAAGGTTCCACTCACACACAGTGAAGGACCCTGAAAACCAGAATGAAACTGGGAAGACATGGGTCTTCCCATATGAACCTGAGTTTAGAAGATTCTCACTCCCATGGACAATGTTGTTGCCTGTTACAACTAAGAAAACAACAATTAGAAAGGAACCACAGGATCTTGATGAATATTTTTAGTCTGTTTCTTTGTTTTCATCGATGGCTAAAATTTTTCTTTATAATTAATGTTTTTATGTGAGGAAAATGTGTTTACTCATTTATTGGACTAATCTACCTCCTACCGCACATAGTGCCCCCTGCATGTCCTGGACGCTTTCAAGTAACACAGAATAACATTTCTCGCCATGGCAGCATGAGAACAGCCCATGATGACAAAGAAACAAATGTCATTTTAAGTTTTCGCAAAAGTATCTGGAGCCCTATTATGTGCACTGGACTAGGAATAAAACCTGAGACACAATATATCCACTCCTTCCACAAAGATGTACTAGACACCTGTTACATTCCAGGTTCCCTATTGCATGTTCCATACCTGATTTAATTTGATCATTACAATGAGCCTATAGGATATAGATTTTTTAAAAAATTTCTCAGAATTTAAAACCCATGTGTCTTAATTATGTTAAATTTTGATGAGCACCTAGGAGGTGCTAAGTACATTATACATTATACATGCTTAATTAATTATGTAAAATTCTCTATTAAGGTTACCATTTTATTGAGGAATGATAGGAGGCTCACATAGAATACATAACTTCACAGCCACAGAACGGTCATTTAAATCCAAGTCTGTCTGATTCAAAATCCCATTCTTCTTCTTTCATTTTATCTGTATATTATGATTATTTAGTGGAAATTAGTAAGCATACATGGCTTTTGAAATAAAAAGGAATACATTGCTTAAAACGATAAGGGGAAGACCCAAATCAGTCTTATTCCTTTACATCAGTATTTTGGTGTCACCCATGTATCACAACCTCTGCGTAGACAATCCTTATTCATCAGGCTTGGGTCTGAGGGATAGGAGCATTAACCCTCCAACAAAATTATCTTTCAGAACATAATTGGGTACAATCCGTGAGCATCCTAAGGGAAATGATAGTAATTCCCCAAAATAGAGTTCTGCACACGGCCTGGGCAAAACAGCATTATTTTTGGAAGTACATGTCCTCCCAAGGGAGCTTTTTTGAAGGGATGAGATTATCTTAGAGTTGTCGGTTTGCTCAACATCTGTCACAGTATGTTACAGACTCACCCAGTTGTCTACTGAGCCAACGGGAAGAGAGAGCGAGCTTAAAAAGCTAACAAAAATGTTGACGGATTGGAACTTGGAAACACTTTCTTCATTTGCGCACTAGAGTGCTACACTCATCAACCTACTTCACTGGCCACTCCCTCTGGGTCTTTCTTCATGGCTCTTCCTATTCTCCCTGAGATGAGTACTTAAGCTCTTCTTTACACTTAATCACTCCTTAGATGACATCATCTAATACATGTCATTACATTCTATCTCCAGGCTGACAGCTACTAAATTTATAGCTTGGCTTAGATTGTTCCCCAGATATCCAGGCTCTGACGTCCAGCTACATACTTAATATTTCCATGTGGATAATTAATACATATTTGAAACTTATCATGCCTAAAATCAACTTTAAGATCTTACCTCCAACCCGACTTCTCTCTCTCTCTCTCTCTCTCTCTCTCTTTAGTTAATTTAAGGGCAACTCTGCATTTCTATTTGCTCAGGGTCTAATCTTTGAAGTCATCTTTAATTCCTCTATCTCTTCTACCACCCAGCTAATACAGCAAAAAATCCTTTATGTTTAAAAAAATTTTTAATGTTTTATTTATTTTTGAGAGAGAGAGAGAGAGAGAGAGAATGTGAGCAGGGGAGGGTCAGAGAGCGAGAGAGGGAGACATGGAATCTGAAGACAGGCTCCAGACTCTGAGCTAGCTGTCAGCACAGAGCCTGATGCAGGGCTTGAACCCACAAACTGTGAGATCATGACCTGAGCCGAAGCCAGACACTCAACCGACTGAGCCACCCAGGGGTCCCAGTGACAAATCCTTTAAATCAGAATCAGAATCCAGCCCTTACCAGGAATGTCATTGCCACCCCCTTGGTCAAACTACCACCATCTCCCACCAGACATTTCCAGGAATGCCCACCTATAATCAACTCCTCACATAGCAAGCACTGCAACCTTTTCTAAACGTAAATTAAATCGTGTTCTGACGCATGCTTTTCCACTTCACAAAGAGTAAACCCAAAAGCTTCACAAGGACTCACAGGTTGCACAAGATCTGAACCCTTAATTTTTCTCTGACCTCCTTACATACAACTTGTCCTCACTTCCCTTGACCCCTCCACCTGGCCTCTTTGCTGTACCTGAACATGAAAGTCCCAGTACCCCCTTCAAGGCTTCTGCACTGGTTGTTCTTGATGCCAGGAACACTTTCACATGCCACCAGTGTGAGAATTTTCTTCCTTATTTGTGAGATTGAATTTAATTTGTATTCTCCCAAAGAATCTTACCAATGCTTTTAAAATGGAACAGATTCAGTAGCTAGCTGACTTATTTTCTGTTGAGAAGGGCAAGTTCTATGAAAGCAGAGAGCTCCCAAATTCCAAACCAAAGCTAACATGCCCAATACCAGGCTGGTGTCAGGAGGAGATGAGGACTAAAAGCTGAGTTAAGTAGGGATCTTCTGCTCCCGTGGAAGCAGCTCAACCAGAAGACCTCAGAGCCCCAAGCAACCTAGGTCCAAGAACCCTAGGAAATCACATGTGTAATTTTTTGCTGGAAAAGACGCTTAGTCTAGTGATATTAAACAGAAGTTCTACTTTGCTTATAGGTGCTATTTGTACTCTATTTCCTACCCCAATTGAGCATGTATAAATAGATCTTCTCTTCCTCTTGAATGGATTTCTTTGTATATTTCCTATCAGTTACTGTACTCCAATAAAGAGAAAAATTTGCATTATAGAAAGGCTGATAGATATACATAGAACAGTTCATGCAGAGCCATGCCTTTAGAGAATTAGTTAAAATCATCCTTTATATAAAGTTCAAGTGATCTACCATCAAGTAACCCATGGCTGTTAGACCTACTATATGCAATACACCATGACCATAACCACTGATTCTATAAATACAAAGAAAACATGACTTTGGCCCTCAAGGACTTTAAAACAAGTACAGGGACATACAACTCTTAAATATAATTTATAGGGTGGTAAGGGCTCTAAATAAGCTACAAAGAACTTGAAGCAGAAAAAGAAATGGGGACAAATTTTATTTAACTAATATAATTAGAAGAAGTTTCACGAGGCAACATTTTATATATGGGCTTTGAAGGACAAAAGGAATATCAATAAGTAGGAATGGAGAGGAGCCAGAAAAGCTTTGGCTGATATTATTAGTCATTCATTCATGACAAGAATTACTTGCTGAGAACTTTTGTATCCAGAAATGTGTTAGAGACAAGAAACATCTTTCTCATTTAAAAGGAAGAAAAACTACAGAAGTAAGAAAAAGAAATTGGATGAGGAATTGGGGAGGCAAAAAGTAAAAGCACAGTTAGTTGATAAAATATGACTGGTAGGGGCACCTGGAGGGCTCAGTCCATTAAGCGTCTGACTTCAGCTTAGGTCATGATCTCACATTTTGTGGGTTTGAGCCCATGTTGGGCTCTGTGCTGACAGCTTAGAGCCTGGAGCTTGCTTCAGATTCTGTGTCTCCCTCCCTCTCTTCCCCTCCCTTGCTGGCATTCTGTCTCTGCCTCTGTTTCTGTCTCAAAAATAAATAAAAATGAGCTGCAGAGAAGGACAGAAACCATATGTTTGCACTCATAGGTCTGGCAGGAAAACAGGAGAGACCTAATGGAGAACCAGGGGGAGCAGAGGAGGGAGAGAGAGTTGGGGAGAGAGAGAGATGCAAAACTTGAGAGACTATTGAATGCTGAGAATGAACTGAGGGTTGAAGGGGAAGGGGGAGGGGAGAAAAGAGGTGGTGGTGATGGTGGAGGGCACTTAAGGGGAAGAGCACTGGGTGTTGTATGGAAAACAATTCGACAATAAAATATTATGGAAAAATAAATAAATAAAAACATTTAAAAAATTAAAAAATAAAAATAAAATAAAATAAATAAAATAAAATAAAATATGACTGTTAGAGCAGGAATCAAAGGAACTAGAAATGGTCTCTTATTTCTAAAAGTTTATGATTTTGTTGTAAAACCCACTGGAAGTGTTGAGTTTTAGCTTAATAACCAAGGATCTTGCATGATGCACTTCAGTACTTTGAGTTCATGCAATAGCAAGGTTTTCTGAGCAGGAAAGTAGCATTCTCAATATTCTTCACAGAAGGGAAAAATTCTGCTAACATGGCCCAAGGAGCACTGGGCTGATGGGGTTCCTCAAACACAACTCCCACAAATTCCTCTAAAAGACTTCATTCTATGCTTCAGGGCAATCTTAACCCAGTTAGGTAGAAAGTAAAACAGGGAAACAGAAGGCACCAAATTTGGTTATAGAGAAATTTGCTTTAAAGGGATTTTCTTAAAACTATTCAATGTGTCTGGTGTCCCAAATGCAACTGTCTTTGGACTGGAGTTATGGAGTGTTAAAACATTTATTTGCATTGATTGATATGGTGATGACCCCTGGCCATTTCTTTTTAAGAGCTCTGAGTGCCCAAACAGCCAGTCTCTCTTTGTGATGATGATCTTACACATTTCTACATGCAGCACGATGCACCTCACATTTCCAATCTATACAATAAGCCATTACAGTTAAACATACCTCAGGATCTCTATTCTGCCTTGTTCTGTAAACACAGTTGCCATCAGTGTTTGTGTATTTGGATACATGTATTCAACTTAGGTGGACTACAGGTCTACTAAGTGATTTCAACTGTCCTGAGAACATTCATCTTCATTCCTCACTGCCTTCCTCCCTTTAGACCTAGTTGGGGTGACTGTCGGTCTGCCAAGATTTAAAAGGTGGACAACTGTCCGTGACATAGACTTCACCAAAGACAAATTTATTAGAAATAGAATTCAGTACCATGATCCACCAGACCTCCCCCAATTCTCAAAGAGTAGCTTCAGTGAACTATCATTTGACCATAAAGAGAAATTTCTAAGTTACATCACACCCTGAAATTTATCAAACAGGATAGCTTCCCCAAAAGTCAAAAAATGGATATCTGCTTTTCCTTTATAACTTTTTGTCACATAATTTCATTGTCTTCCAAACTCAGTATTTCCTAGATGGCTTTTGTTATATACGCACAGTAAAGGGCAAACAGATCCTAGCTAAGGTACCCAAAGGAATGGATGGCCAGGGCAATATTCCCACATCCACGTAGAGTCCTTGGGCTCCTACAAAGATGAGAGTTGACCTCCTTCCACTAAAGGAAACAATAGAGATATTCAAGAGGTATGCTACAGGACAATGAGAAGAAGTTAATATTTCAGACAAAACACTCTCTCTCTCTCTCTCTCTCTCTCACACACACACACACACACACACACACACACACACACACACATTTAGCCCTTCTCCCATTGTCAATTCTGTGGCTCCGTGGGTTGTTGTGTGAGCTGAGGAGTTCATGAAATTCAAGGTACCTGAGCATAGCTGGGCCAATTCTAGAGTTGGCAGGGCTACAGAGGGTTCCAAAAAGAATGGAAGTAGACAAAATATCTCAAAACCTCAATTCCAGTGCTCAGTCTTTACCTCCCTTCACCTTTTCACCTGATGACCCCCAAATTTGTATTTTTCAGATTCAATCTCTTCCCTGAACTTCAGACCCATTTATTAAACTATTAACTCCACTTAAACCAAACATCCAAAATAGAGACTCCTTCCTAAGTCCACTTCTTCCAAAGACTTCTCTGTGTAATTAAATGGCACCACTCTTCCCCCGGTTACATAGTCCAAGAGTCTCATCATCTTCCTTGGTTTCTCTTTTCTATGACATCTTTTGTATAATCCATTTAACAAGTCCAGACACAGCTATGTTAGAATTATACTATGACCATGATCGATTCTTACCCAATCTACAGCTAACACATAAAGCCAACCCCAACCACATCTCCCGTAGACTACCACAGAAGACCTTTAACTGAGTTTCCTGTTTCGGAACTTGCCGTGCACTGCCCTGTGTCACCAACCAAGAGTGGCTTCTCCAGACAGAGCCGCCAAAGAGATCCTTCTTAGCCAAAAAAATCAGATGAACTCAGTCCTCTGCTAAAATGAGTTCCAATAACTTACCACCGGGTTTTGAATAAAATGGAAAGCCTTTAGCAGGGCCTACAAGGTCCCACACCGTCTGGCCTTGCACATTGCTTAGACCTCACCTTGACATGGCTGCCCTTCACTCTTGCTGTATTTTCAGCATGGTCAGTGCTTTCCTGCCCCTAGCGTTGTACGCTAGCTTTTACCTCTTCTTAGAATGTCTTCTGCACGATTTTTAAAGGGCCGAACACTTCACATCATGTGGGTTTTTCTTCAGATTCTGCCTCTTAAGATCATCCTGCCTAAAGTAACCCTCAGGTCCACCTTCTGACTCAACTCTACCCAGTGACCCAACTATGCCCAAATACATTTTTTTTTCATAGCACACACCCCACTGGAAACATGATCTCTATGGTTGCCTATTTAGTATCTGTAGCTTTCAAAAGAAAATAATTTATGGGGTACCTGGATGGCCCAGTTGGTTGAGCATCTGACTTTGGCTCAGGTCATGATTTCAAAGTCTGTGAGTTTGAACCCTGCATCAGGCTCTGTGCTGACAGCTCAGAGCCTAGAGCCTGCTTCAGATTCTGTGTCCTTTTCTCTCTCTACCCCTCTCCTACTCACACACACTCTCTCTCTCTCTCAAAAATAAATAAACACTAAAAAATCTTTTTTTTTTTTAAAGAAAATAATTTCTATATGAGGCCACGGCTCTGTTTCATTCACCATTGTTCTTCAAAACTTAGACCAGGGCCTGGCACATAATAGATGCTGAATATGTATTGGTTAAATCAAAACACAATCTTGGGGTGAAACCAGATAGCTGCCAACCTTCCAGCCACAGTACACGATGACTACATTAAAACTACTTGGAATTCATTTAAAGGAACTTTCTATTTCTGTACACCATCTTATAAATTCAATGCTAATTGTGCATAGTTTTTTATTTAGTTTTCTTTCTTTCTTTTTAATGAGTACAAATAAAATGGATGGCCATGGCTTTTCTTGTTCTGTATAGCAATCATTCCCTTGAGTGTTGAAATGGAAAATTAGATACAAAGACATTTTTCTTAAAATAAAGGCCTAAGGAACAGTGGGGGGGTGGGGGAATGCACTGAGGCTGGAATCCTATGTTCTGTTTTTTGTTTTTTGGGGTTTTTTTCCTTAAAAAAACCTCACCCCTGTTCAAGAATTCCTGTCTCTGAATTAGCTATCAGGGCACCTTGTAAAGATTTAGGCATGGGACAACCTAAATAAAAGTCAGAATTTAATTAAACCTCCACATATGTACTGTAACAGATCTTACTAAATATGCAATAAAACAAATATCCTTTGCTTATATTTTAAAACTGCAAATAAAAAGACTAATATAAAAAGCGCCAATATTGGGAAACACTGGAGAGAGTAGCTGGAGTTGGGGCATTCCATCTAAAATAATAAGACTAATGATATCTCCCCCCCCCACACACACACAGACATCTACAAAGAGGATTACATGAGGTAAAGGAGGTGAGTAGGCTTTGAGAGCTGTAATGCACTACCATTATCAGACATAGGGATCATCAAGAGTATTGGCCAGCAAAGGAGTTCCACAAGTCTGGAAAGCCCCAGACGCCATTAGCCTAGCTACACCCTTTCCTCTGACTCAGCAGAAAGAACAATGTGGCATCGATGAACAAATACACCACGTGTGGGAGGCAGACTACTGGGGCCATAGTCTCAACTCTAGCATTAATTCTCTGGGTGTCCTTGAGTCTTTCACATGATCTCTCTATCCTTGATTTTATTGAGCCATAAAAAGAGGAGCCTAAAGGTGTGACCTCTAAGCATCTTCTAGCTCTATGTGTCGTGCTTTTCATATCCCTTGGTGCAACCATAGTAGGTCGCTGTTCGACCTTGAGAACCTGAGGGGATGCGATGTCCACCCCTTGCATTTCCTACCAGGAAAATCAATTGAGGAATAGGTCTTTAGGATAAGAGACACCTTGATGGGCTGATAAATCAGTCTCATCCTTGGCACTTCCACAAAAGTGGGGCTGGGTTTGAGAGAAAGCGGTGTGAGTCCTTGAGTGGTAGAATATGGCCTGAGACGTTATCTCATTGCATATACCGCATTACCCCAAGATACAGAAACTGGATAATGAAGACAAAACAATTGGCCCTATTACGCTGCTTTTCTTCAACTTCAGAGTGTAAGGACACAGGTCTGAATCAAACTGACTCCATGACAGGCTTCAAGTTTCCCCTCTGACCTTAGAGGCCTAGGTGTTAGTTTCTCAGAATCATTAGACAATAGAAGGGCACATATTGCCCAAGGAAGGAAAGACAACCCTTGTAACACTCAATCAGGAAAGGCCAGCTAACACCTTTAACATTTCTAAGGGCAGGCCTAAAGATAGAAGCTATAGGTAATCACCTATTGCTTAAGACTAGTCACACCCTATGTGAGGGTCCTGGGTTCACTCTGTAATTGGTCAATACTCTACTGCCAATAATAAGAAGCGATAGTGATTAGGTCACTACCTGTGTCACAATTTCCTGTAATTCCCCCTTCCTAAACCCCATAAAAAGCCCTGCCCACCTTTGCTCAGGGCTCTCAGCATGGATCCACTGCGCTGGTAAAGTCTGTGAGACCGAGTTTAGGCCTGGCCAGCCTAAGCCCGTAATAATAAATGCCCTTTGTTTTTGCATGCATGACTCGGTCTCCCTGGTGGTCTCTGGTTTTTGGGGATGATAATGAAATCTTGGGCATAACAAGAGCAGCTCCATAAACCTTTTGTTTTATGATACAGAGGTCTCCCTGTCCCTGTCTCCCTCTCTCCCATCTTTCCCTTCCAACCAAATGAAATACACCAGTCTAGTAAGGCAATACGGATGTTCTGAGTCTCTGTCTATATTTTCATTGTCTTGTATCCCCACTGTTCTCATCTGCTGCTCAACGTTCTTGCTTCCTGCCATAAGCACAAAACTAATAGAACATATTTTTTACTTACAATAAATAAATGAATAAAGATTTGCCTTCAACCTAAAAGGAAGATAAAATGGAAAAGCGAGCTATTTTCCCATATTTAGATTCAGTCCTTTTCCTCTGGTTAGTGCTGAATCCTATAAAGAACAAATATAGGGAGATTGTTTAATTGTGTAGATTTTATTACAAAATATTTGTTTTTAGTTTATTAAGACTAATAATCCTATTAGCTGACCTATCCTAACACTGACCAAGATTTCCCATTTCTCTAGTGTAAATTCAAGCTGACTCATTTGAACACCTTAAGAAAAAAGAGATTTCCAAGAGAAACTGAAACCTAAAATTTGAAAAGGAAGAAGGTAAAATAAGAGGAAGGAAAAGAAAGGGGAAGGGGGAAGGGCAAGGGGAGAGGGGAAGAGGAAAGAGAAGGGGTAGAAAGCAAGAGGAAGGAGAAGGTGGCAAGGTAGAGTAGAAGGAAGAAGGTAGGAAAGAAAGGAGGGAAGGAAGGTAAGGAGGGAGGGAGGGAGGGAAGGACGGATGGACGGACGGACAGACAGAGGAAGGAAGGAAGGATGGTAGGTGCTTTCCCAGTTAAAGAAACAAGAAAAGAAAATCAATATCAGACAAGTCTTCAGCACTGTGAGAACACTTAAGCAGTGGAATCCGCCTAGGGCCCGGTTTAGGAATAAGCATCAAACGTTGCATGTGCTCTCCTCAGGAAACCACACATCCAATTCCTAGTAGAGTTGAGTCAAGGTTTTATCCTTCTACTATTCAAAAGCAGATCCCTCCAGTTGGAAGTATAGTATTTCCTTTTCCAACCACAGTATTACAAGCCAAAGTCATGGATGCTCCAAAGAACCATTAACAATCCTTTCTTAGCTTTGTTTCCTTCCAAAGGAAGACGGGAAGAATTAGTCTGTCTGCACATCAGAATTTCACTTGCTTACTGCCCATTCATCAGAGAAATTACAAACATATTTGGCAAAAGGATGGAGAGAACATGGTGGGATCATGCATCATTTCGTGTCCACCCAAATTATATTTTCTGCAGATCACAGATTATTTTATTGGAAATAAGAGAGGAAAGAAGTAAGCAATTGGTATCATGGGAGGAAGGAATGCATGAACCTCCATAACTTTCTAACTCTGGGAAGAGTTTCTGGATTATTACAGGAGTGAATAGGTAGATGATCACTGAATTCTCAGTGAGTTACCCTATTGAGTGCCTCTTCCATGCTCTGAAATAAAACAACACACACAGCACTATGTGACTAATGCTTGAATTAAGAACATTATTCAATATGCTTCAAAGATCCCCCAGATCAATAGAATGACTTTAGGCCCCTTTGACAAAAATAAATGGCATCACAGACTTACTACTATTGCACCAAAATGTAAGCTGTGAATAAAAGCTTATAGACAAGAAAGTGAGTGAGCGTTGCTCTAGTCAAGAAAGTTCCTGTAATCCTGAGTAGACTGATCTAATAAACATTGCATTAAGAATTTGAATTTTATTATCAAGACCAGCAGACTTTGTCGGGTGCATGACAGCCCACTGGGATGCAGAGAGAAATTATTAGACTTTCTATTTATAAGATGAAGCTAAAAATATAAAGCAAATAAGCTTCACTTATGATGCCATGTGGATTATGTCTGGAGCCCTTGCTTGGGTCAAACATAGGATGGTTCCAGATCTCAGGGGGTTGACAGGTGTCCTGTGGGAACACTGAAGCCACAAGACGGGGGCTTATAACCTTAGCCTTTCTCATTTGCTTGCTTTAAGCACATTGCAACACACAGCAGTTTCTGTGGGCCAGGTTGAGCAGATTTGTGTATTACATTATCTGGTTTTAATTAAACTATCATAAAATGGACAAATGGTTTAAATGATTTTTTCTCCAAGAGCTGCAGACTGGAGATAATACTAATAATGCAAGTAAAAGGGAGCAAGTCAAAAATGGCAAAGCTGACACTTTCTCTTAACCTCGTAGGTAGCTCTTTATCAGCCACGAGATGAAGCAAAAATCATGACTAGGTAAGCAGTCCTGACAAAGCATCTTGCTAAAAATACTAGAAATCCTCAGGAAGATTCTCTGAAATATTTACAGCTACTATTGTCAAGACTGAACTTTGTCCTAAGAGTCTATTTTGTTATAAGCTATTAGCTAAGAATAGTACAAAGTCAGCATGATTAATAAGACATAATAAAATACTACTTTTTTCATTGTATACTCAAGACTTTCACAGGTAGTATAGTAGTAGATATACTACTATATAGTAGTAGACTACTGATGGCTTCATATCATGATGCATGGATATACTCTATAGATATTAATAACAATATAAATCTAAACATTTGAGCAATTCCATATTTAGCAATGTTTAATGCTAGAATGCTTGAAAAACTGAAAACTGTTTTGAGTAAAATGTTTTTAAATAGAGGCATAACTTGAAAATTGAGGTTTGGGGGAGCGCCTGGGTGGCTCAGTTGGTTAAGCATCCAGCTTTGGCTCAGGTCATGATCTCATGGTTCGTGGGTTCGAGCCCCGCATCGGGCTCTGTGCTGACAGCTCAGAACCTGGAGCCTGTTTCAGATTCTGTGTCTCCCTCTCTCCCTGACCCTTCCCTGCTCGTGCTTTCTCTCTCTGTCTCTCAAAAATAAATTTAAAAAAAATATTTAAAAAAAAGAAAATTTAGGTTTGGGAAGGTAATTAACTGTTTACAGGGAGGAGATTGTAGGAAAACCTAAGTGTAAAGTTATCTGCTAGGAAGCTAATTCAATAGCGAAGACAAGGATCAAAGCAGATCTCAAAGAATCAAGTAGATTCCTCTCTAGTTTCTACACTACCAAACGGTCCTGAGTATTTGTCCACAAGGACTTGTCTTTTAGAGAAATAATATAACCCAAAGGAAAAACATAATAGGGTTAAAAACCACAACAAAAATAAGAATGGGGGGGGAAGTCTACCAAGGAAGTCAGACCCCCACTCTTCATTTAGCTCTTTTGAGCTGAAACTGAGTAGAAGGGAAGGAGAAACTTCACCTTCTCCTGGTAAGAGAATGAAATAATTTGGAAAGAGTTTCTACCTGCTCTTTCCTTCAGAGGATCCCTGTGACTTACATCTGAAAAGATCTACAAGGTCAGCCCTCTGTGCTTCCCAAATTTTGCTAGGCAAAGAAGTCTTCTGAGGATCTAGTAAAAAAACATATTCTAACTTGGGGCCTGGGAGTCTCCATTTCAAACAATCTGCTGATGCTATTACTGATGGTCAGAACACGCTCAGACCAATCATCTCCAAACTTATCTGAGCTTGTATTATGCTCCATGAAAAATATGAGGGCATATATCCTCCACATACATGGATTTATTAATGTATAAAGTAATATATTTTCTAACACTTGCTATTAATATTATGGATGTTATACACAACCAAAGACAGAAAATTACAAATGATAAGATTTACAATAAATGCAAATAGCAGTTCTGATTTCCTCTTTCACCTCCCACACAAGATCATATTTTGCACCCTCAGTGCAGCTCCCCACTCTGGAGGCTGCAGGCCTAGAAGGTGAATGCTAGTTGTTTGTTTGTTTGTTTTTGTCTGAAATGTGGGTAGTAACTCTCGGTGAATAGCAGTGCCTTGAAGTATTTACATAAGCTAGCTCTCAAAGCTTCCCAAATGACAATTGGTTGGATCTGGTATGCATTTCTAATATATAATTTCCTATAAACCTAATTCTTTTTGAAAATAGCAAGATTATTCATGACTAATTACTAAGCCTTACAAAACAGATTAAAGTTAAAATAAATAGCAGTTTTCAAATAAATACAGATAACCTAGAATCAACAAAGTGCTTTTCTAAGCACTAAGTTGAATTAAAATCATCCAACTTCCTACCTAATCAAACATTTGTATATTCTTTTGGCTATTTTTCACTTTCATTCTGGGTAATCAAGAGTTGTGTGCATGACGTAAAACAGTTCTAAACCATCCCAAAGGGGGTCCATCAAAAGAGAATCATCTACCTTCCCAAACTTCCAAACTGGTTCATAAAAGAAATCATATGTCTTTCTTGGGCTAATTATAAAACTATATGGCTATTTTCCCCCAAAACAAGGAAAGTTTTCTTGATGACAACCTCTCTGTGATTAACTCACCAATCTTAACAGAATTTGTAACAAGATTAAGCAAGTTCTCAAAAGCTCATGTGGATACAAATTCCCTGTGGAATGTGTTTAAAATACAGATTGTTGCCTCTCACAGATTCTTACTCAGAAATCTGAATGGAAAGAATAGAAAACTAGAGAGCCCAGAAACAGGCCTATGAATCTATGAAAATGTGATTTTTGTGGAAATGACATTATTAATCAATAGGGAGATGATGGAATATTCAATAAATAGTAGAACAATTAGGTTTCCATATGGATAAGGATTAAAGGAGCCATTTGGATCTCAGCAGGAAATAGATGGTGCGTATATGTACATACTGGATACTTTGAGGAAGGTTTAATAAAGGAACAATTTGCAGCGATGCTGGCAGGATGTAGTGAAACCACAAAGGATGTTATATCCCAGGGCTAGGAACCCAGAACTATTACTACCTCTGGACCCAAAGAGGAAGAGGGTGAGAAAGGCTTACCAGAATCCGGAAGTTGAGCTGTTGTGTAAGAACAACCTTGACAGTAGACGAACTTTTAATCAAGAGGCACGACCAGCCCCAGGTAACACTTCGGGAAGGAAGCTGGGATATGTAACTATTGCGGTATTTATAAATAGCCCACCTTGCTTCCTTCACTCCCTCCAGTTTCCTTTGGTCCCTCAATCCCTGAAACCAACCAGAAGCCAGGAGTTCAAGGGAGCTCTTTGATGTATAAGATACAGGTGAGTATTTCTGGGGAGAGGGCAGTGTGCAAAAAAGGAGAACTGGCCTGGAGGGGGAACAAATACAAGACATCTGATGAAGATTGCTAATGCACATCGTCCATAAAATCAACTTGAGATGAATTTAGATTTCTTCTTAATTGTGGTATTCCTCAAGTGTGGTAATGACTGGTTTAGATTTCTATAGAATAATATACCTCGTTTTAGGAAAATTTGTGTTGCTTAGGGGGAATTTTTCTCACCACAAATTAAAATAGAATCATGATTTTATAATTACAGTCCTACCAGGATGCCAAACTAGTTCAGTTTCTGGCTGTCTCTCCCAAGAACAAACCCAAAACCAGTATGGAAGAAAAACCAAGACAGGTGAAAAACTGGAAAATCTTGAGATCACACACTAGATTGTGTGGTGTTGTGGTATTGTCAGAGGATAAAAAAACAAAAGTTCTCTTGCTTCTCCCTGACCGTTGCTTTGGGATCAACTGATGATTTTCAAAGTCTGGTTCTAGGACAGCAGCATCACCACCCCCTGGGAACTTGAGAGAAATTCAAGTTCACAGGCCCTACACAGACAAACTCAACCAGAAACTGAAGGGGTAGAGCCCATAAAGCTGCATTTCAACAAACCTTCCAAGAGACTCTGACACTCACTGAAGGTACAGAACCAGTACGATAAATAATATCAATATCTCTACTAGGACAGTCAGATTTAGCAAATATAATTATAGTATACCCAGTTATATTCGAATTTTAGGCAAAGAACAAATACTTTTCTTAGGGTAAATATGCTACAGAAATTCAAGTTTGACTTTGAACCTTGACTTTGATTGGGCAGCCCTATCTTTACCTATAAATATTCAGAACTCTGACCCACATGTTGTCTTCTACAGGAAACTCAGAACAGCTCAGAAGCACATCGGTTGTGAAGTGCTGGGAAAATTAAGTGAGTACTGACTCAGTACTATTCAAAACATGATATTCCATGTAGAAGCAATTGGCTGAGGGCTTGTAAGAAAGTCCAATTCTCACCCATGCCTGAGAGCCATGGAATCCGAAACTCTGGCGATGGTACCAAAAAAATCTCTGGTTTATCAAGCCCTTATAACTGTTTTTTCTGTGCCCTGCAGTTTAAGAACCACTGTGCTGACTAATCTCAGGCAATCAATTCTACCCTTTTTCTGTGGGGTTCAGCAAAAATAATGAGTCCTGGGATATTTTTTGCCTTAAGTACTTCTACTAGAAAAAGAGAAAACCTCAAAATTAGTGAATTGAGTACCAGTTTTTTTTTTTAAGTTATCCATAAAATATCTGAAGGAGCAGGAGGAGGAGAAGGAGAAGAAGAAGAGGAGGAGGAGGAAAAGGAAGTAGTGGTGGAAGAAGGAGAAGAAGAGAGGGGAGGGGAGGTGGAGGAAGAAGAGAAAGAAAGAGGAAGAAGAGGGAGGAGGAAAAAAGAGAGAGGGAGAGGAAGGAGAAGAGAAGGCAGGGAAGAAGGAGAAGGGAAGAAACAATCAAGGTAAGGGCACAAATGAATAAAATAGAAAACAAAATGGTTGCGGCTCCTGGGGAGCTCAGTCAGTTA
Source organism: Suricata suricatta (assembly GCF_006229205.1). Lineage (NCBI taxonomy): Eukaryota > Metazoa > Chordata > Mammalia > Carnivora > Herpestidae > Suricata > Suricata suricatta. Next base: position 132,582,394 of record NC_043708.1, read on the forward strand.
AGTCCGACTCTTAATTTTGGCTCATGTTGTAATCTCACCATTGGGAGACTGAGCCCTGAGTTGGGCTCTGCACTGATAGTGTGGAGCCTGCTTGTGATTTTCCCCCTTTCTCTCTGCCCATCCCAGCTTGCTTGTGCATGTGTGCTCATGCTCTCGCTCCCTCCCTTCCTCTCTCAAAATAAATACATAAAATATAAAAAATAAAAAATAACTTCAAAAGAAAACAAAATGCAATGGTAAGGGGAAAAAATCCACCTGAGTTGGTTCTTTGAAAAAAATTAAAATAGACAAATCTATAGCAAAAATACTCAAGAGATAAAGAGGACAAAATAAACTTTAAAAGGAATATTATAAAGGTTAAGACAAAGGCAGAGTAGAAACCCATAAGAAGATAAAAGAATATGTCAACAATTAGATTACAAAAGTTAAAAACTCAAATGAAATAGACAAATCTTAAAGAGTAGAAATTTATAAGAAGATAAAAAATATGTCAATGATTATATTACAAAAGTTAATAACTCAAATGAAGTAGACAAAATATAACTTAAAAGAACTGAGTAAAAATGCAACCCAAAGTTTGATGAAGTTTACAACTATTAAGAACTGTAGCAGTTAAAGAAACACTACTTCAAGAGGGGCTTAGCTTTCATTTTTATCTAACTTTCAAGGTAAAACAAAAATGAATGTTTTAACAGAAGGATTAGCCAGTGCAGTAAGATTTAGGAAAAGAGAAAGAAAAAAAATGTAGGCTCAAAAGAAGAAAACTAAAGTGTCATAAAGAGAATAGAGTATAAGTCTATACCATAGAAAACCTAAAATAATATGCAGAAAAATGTTTAGAAATAAAAAAAGCACTTGGCAAGATGGCGATGGTAATTTGTAAGCAGCAGTTGTTTGAATATAAATATCAGTAAGATTGCATATGTTAATATTTAGACTTCATTTATCAAAGGACACCTTGAAGAAAGTAGAAGAATAAGTTTCAAACTGAAAAAGGATGTTGGGAATACAAAAAATAAAAATTAATATTGAAAATGCATTTTGAAAATTCAAAAACTAACCAGAAGCAACACCAACAAACTAAAAAAAAAAAAACAAAACAAAAACAAAACAAGCCAGAGAGGGAGAACAACAATAGACATTTCACGGAGGAGAAAATGCAGAAGACCAAAGAAAGCCTTGGAGAAATGTTCAGCCTAAATAGCGACCAGGACCATGCCAATCACGACCACAATGACGTATCATTTTACATGATTTAATTGGCCAAACTTAAAAGTCTGACAATAATCAAGTACTGGACAGAAGTGCATTGATAAACTATTGTGTACCTTGCTGGAGGAACTGTGACTTGGGCAACTGCTTTAGGAAACGGTTTGGTACTTTGGAAATACACCTGTCTCCCTCTGGGGAAGTGGGTGTGGATACAGAAGAGGTGCGTGCCTTGAGAGCAGGACACTAGTCTGCAAAGCTTTTCCTTTCTCTTTCCTTCCTTCCTTTAAATTCTTTTATTTTTCTTTTCTTTTCTCTCCTCTCTTCTCCCATTCTCTTATTTCTTTTACTTTTTTACTTTACTTCTACTTTACCTTTTATGACACACAGTGCTACGTTAGTTAGATAGCTTTTTCTTTATGGTGCATCAGACTTTTTACTCCTGGGAGAAAGTGTCCCTCACCCTTTGTGGTGGTCAGGAGTTACCTGGCCTGCTTCTTTCTCTTGCGGCAGTAAGACAGTTCTGGCTAGGATAGCAAGACTGGTCCAGATACGCTATGTCACAGCTCTTTCATTTCATTTATTTTCATCTAAGTATGTATGTATGTATGTATGTATGTATGTATGTATGTATGTATGTATTTTTAGAGCCTTTCATTTAAAAAAATTTTTTAATTTATTTCTGAGAGACAGAGATAGACAGCGTGAGCAGGGGAGGGTCAGAGAGAGAGGGAGACACAGAATCCGAAGCAGGCTCCAGGCTCAGAGCTGTCAGCACAAAGCCCGAGGTGGGGCTCAAACCCATAAATCATGAGATATTGACCCGAGTCAAAGCTGGCCACCTTACTGAGTGAGCCACCCAGGCGCCCCTAGAGCATTCCATTTTAATGAATACTACAATGGTCTCCACAACCCACTCCTACAGCTGGGCACTGCTGACTGTGATCTCAAGAAGCCCCCTTTCCTGACACCCTCTCTTCCCTATTTTGTATGTTGAGATGCTCACTTTATTTTATTTATTTTTTTATCAGATTCTCAATTTGTAGCAACCATAGATGCTTACTTGCTGCAGGTTTCTGACGGACAGCTCCCCAGACTCCCTACTGGTGCTGTGGATTTTCTTTTTCCTTTCATTTCACTGGGCTTTCGGGAGGAAACAGGTATAACCTCAAATGATTCACCAGCCATTTTGAAACAAAGTTCTCAGAAACTCCGTTAGAATGAGGACAGGGGGTGAGGACTGGTTTGGTCTCTTTGAAGAAAAAGTATATTTTGCTGATGATTTAGAAAGATGTGTTCTAGTGGGTTGAGTCAGGATTCTTAAATTATTTACCAGACTCAGGCTGAGCTGTTAAAAATGAACAAAAACAAACAAAAGAAAACTGGGTTGCAACAACTGAGGCTTTAAATAGCAAGTCCGCAGCCCTCCTGGTGCAGGGACTCTATTATTCCTCACGGGACAGTGGCTTGCAGACATCCAGTCCCTATACGCATGGTAAGTACATTAAGACTTGTTGAAATGATAACACGCAGAACGCTAAATAATCTGTTAGAGTGGGTTTCCGTTTTCACTCCTTGTTCTCTCCCATTGGAAATAGTCACTTACATTCCCCAAAAGTGGTCTGAAATTTTAATTTAATTTTGTTGGTCAGACATTCGAACCTACTGAAATGAAAGATGTAGTGAAACATTGCAGGCCAGGTTTCCTTTATCTTTCTTTCTTCATGTGGCCCCTTGGGAAATTCTCTGTCAAAGCCATTGAAAGGGGTGGTTTCATGAAGTTACATACAGAATAGTAAAGCGCCAAAGTTTCCAGACATTCTGTCTACTGGGCATCTAAGGTTTATCTTCAGTACTATTCAAGATATCCATTAATGAACTCAACCTTCTTCTATATTCCTCTTTTTCCTCATCCCTTAACTTCTTCTGTATTCCTCTCATTTTCTCACCATCTTTGGTTACACCCTAGTTTTCTAACATATCTAAACCCTAGATGCCATCCTGTCTTTATTATGGCTTCCAATGACCTAAACCTCTCCTTCTTTCTCCCTGTCACTAGGCTTTAATAACATTGCCCTTGGCTTCTGAAACATGTCGGAATTCCTGCCTCTGTGCTTTTCTTCCCTCCGCTTGGAATATTCTTGCTCTTCCATCTGTCCTCACTGACCCTCATTAACTTCCATTTTAAGTATCACTGACTCTAAGAAGGTGTTTCTGAACTTCCCAAGCAAAGCTCTAGCACTCTGAGATTTTCCTTTAGAGCAATTATCAAAATTGTAACCTTATACGTGTTTCATGTTTAGCGTGTGTAAGGATGCAGGTCTGAAACTGACTCCATGAGACAATAGAAGGGCACACACTGTCCAAGGCAGGAGGGACCACCCTTGTAACACCCAATCAGGAAAGGCCAGCTAACTCCTTTAACATTTCTAAGGGCAGACCTAAAGATGGAGGCTAAGACTAGTCACGCCCTATGTGAGGGTCCTGGGCCCGCTCTGTGATTGGTCAATACTCTAAATGTTGTGATTGGGTCCCGCCAAAAGGAACAAATACTCTAGGCAATGTGAATGGTTAAACCTGCTGTCAATAATATTGTATAATAATGATTGGATCACTCTACCTGTGTCACAATTTTCTGTAACTCCCCCTTCCCAAACTCAATAGCCCTACCCAGTCTTTGTGCGGGGCTCTCAGCATGGATCCGCTGCATTGGTAAAGTCTGTGAGTCCGCGCTTAGGCTGGCTGGGCCTAAATTCATAATAAAGCCCTTTGCTTTTGCATGCGTGATTTGGTCTCCCAGGTAATCTCTGGTTTTGGGGGCGATATTAAAATCTGGGCATAATACGTGTCTCTGGTTCTGCCCCAGGACAAACATTGTACTGAGTTGGTCTCCCATAGGTGTGCAGTCAATGCACAGAGCCTAAAACGTAAGAGTTTTCTGAAACGCATTTACTGAGTCCTGCAAACAGAAGGTAGAGGAATTGGCCAGTTCAGATTCAGTGGGTCACGTGTTGCAGATATCTAAGATACTGAATGATGGTTGCATCGTTGGTACCACTTCCCACTAGGCTGGCAGGCCCCTCTCGCAGCCTTGGTTATTCACTCCGGGTGGGACCTAATCCCACCATCGGTTCTAAGAATGAATTCCATGTCAAACATTAGAGAGCTGAGTCTATTTCTTGGCCTGAGCACCTTAGAGAAGTCGCAAATCTCTGAGCCAGAGTTCCCTCACCTGGGAACAGGATAATAACACTTCCGTCTCAGGTCAGCTTGGGGGTTATATAAGACCCCTTAAGTACTGATATTAAAACATAAGATCGACGCTTCTTCCTTTCTTTGCTACTGGAGTTGTGCCAGGTTTAGGCCAAGTCCGTATCTACCTCATGGTGTTGTAAACTTTCAATGACTTAGAGATAGAAAGTTTGTGGAATAGTGTCTAACATACTGTTATGTTAACATATCCTATGTGTCCCACTTACAATTCCACTGCATATAATCATTAATTGATTTCTTCATTAATTTGTTCAGTTGACAAATATTTATGAGTACCCCCTATGTTGCAGGCATTCTTAAATCCTCAGACTAGAGCAAAATGATTATTTGCTTATATGATAAAACTTAAAACTGTTTTTGTGGAGGGAGGGTTGTGAAGGAAAACCTATAAACCACAATTATATAGGGGCGTCTGAGGGTCTCTGTTGGTTAAGCAGCCGACTCTTGATTTTGGCTCAGGTCATGATCTCATGGTTCGTGACTTTGAGCCCCATGTCTGTTGAGCTATGCACTGACAGTGAAGAGGCTCCTTGGTATTCTCTCTCTCATTTTCTGTCTCTCCCCCACACTCTCTCTCTCTCTTAAAATAAATAATAAACTATATATACAAGTGTGTGTATCCAATTATATATATATAATTTTAATCAGCTATGAGGAAAATAAGATAATGAAATAAGAATTTGGAGAACTTTAGATAGTAAAGTAGTATGCTCAGGGATGGTGATCCTGAGTAACATTTTGAGCCAAGAGCAGTATATTGAAAAGAATCTAAACATTTGGAGTTTTTGTGAAGATTCTCAGTCATTAATATATTATGTTACTTTTTATAAAACCAACTTTTTCTGGATCATGGGTGATCACTGTAGGACCCCTGAATTCCATAAGCATAAATAACTCATTGCCTTAATTGTTTTGCTGTGAAATTAGTTCCTTGGTCAGGCAATTTTGTTGAACAGTGCATTTACTCAGTCACAGCCTATACTGCCCACGGAAACATGGCAGATGGTGAAGACAAATCTAAATCCATTTTAGATATCTATTTTGGGTGGGGGGACAAATCACTCAGCCCTCCGTGACAAAACGGTCCCCATACCATCAGCCTACCACTAGAAGGTTGACTGGCGCCCCTCCTGGGCGGTATGGTAACAGCACTCAGAGTCGGTCGCAAAACTGTGAACCTGAGCACTCATTCCTGGCAGGTGCCAAGTCACTGTTAGAAAGAGAAGCCCATGCTGTTGAGCCCTTGTGTGATTTCCAAGCCTGCCCCCAAGAACGCACTGAGAAAGACCCGGAGTTGCTGAGGAAAGGAAAACGTTGCAAATTAGGTAGTCCATGTTGCACCTCATTGCTGATGCTCTTCCTTGCTGCCAGGGACTTCTGGCGAGTATTTACTTGGAAAACAAGTTATGTCACTCAAGGCCCATTCCAAGCTCCCCTTCTATAAAATTATTACCCCAAATTCTTTATCACCAACAAACCAGACTTCTTATGTTCAAATCCCTGAGCATCCAGCCAAAACAGAGCTTAGGGGAAAAAAAATAAAAGAGAAATAATACCATCATACAATGTCGCACTGGAAGCATTAAAAATGACACTTGGCATTACAAGAGACAAAGAAAGGACAAGAATGGCCAGAAAAAACACCAACATGATATTGAACCAAAAATAATTAGATAATCAGAACTAAAATACCAAGTTAAAATAGAGAAGAAACGATAAATCTGGAAGACAGATAAACATCATCTGACATATATCTGAGGCACATGCAGAAGGAATTTGGACAACTTATACAAAACAAAACAAAATTTGGACAAAGCATTAACTATATCAATCAAGAAAACTTTTCAGATCTAAAAGAAAATGTATGAATTTAAAGATTTGAAAGACTCCTTAGGTCTTGGTAAGTATACTGGATTTTAAAGGCTAAAGAAATAATTCTTTGGATACCAAGCCAGGCACAAAATAATATTAGTTATGAAGGGGATTGGGGGATGAAATGACTTGTTCAGACTTCCCCCAACACGTGCTAAAAAACGGTGGATCTATACCAACAAAGCCTTTAGGGAAAGAAAGCATGACCAATAATTTGCTAACCCTCCAAAATATTGTTCTAATCCAAAGGTTACACTGAGACATTTTTGATGATTTAAGTCTTGGGAATGCTGTGAGCTCCCCAGAAGAAACTCTAGAGAAAATACGCCAGTCAACCAAGGGAGAAATGGAGAATCCAAGGCTAACCTATCAGAAAGAAGCACTGAATACATTCCGAGGAAAGATTCAAGCAAGAGTAGGAATTATGTTTCAGAAACAGGTAAGGGGTTGCAGTGATGACTGTGGAAGTAATCTAACTAACACAACTGGCAGGAAACAAAGAAAAAGGGGGCGGTCATATAAATGTTTGATCTCTTCACCTTTTTATTTAAGGGTATCAATAGCCTAACTTAAATCTGAAATAGTACATAATGAGGTGTACTAGGAATACTTAAGAATATAAAGGTCAATACCAGAAAAAAAAAAAAGAAATAGAAAATAATGAACTGAAACAGAGTGTAAGAAGGAAGAGAAGGTTGGTGGAAGTTTGCTTATTTGTCATCACTTCTGAGAATCCTCAGGTGCTATTTGAAGAAATAGGAGAATGGGTATATTTTATAAAGTTATCTTCTGAAATTTATACGGCTGATCTATCTTCCAATTTTAATATATAAAATTTATAGTATGCCCATTACACATTGAAACTGCGTTACTAAATTAGATTAATTTATAAATAAAATTATATTATATGTAATATAAATATATTAGATGTAAATATAATATAAAAATAAAATAAAACCAACTACACTGATTTTACTTTACTAAGCTAAATAAAAATGATGGTCCATGAGATGCTATGGAGACTCCATAACATGGCACACCCTGTCTTTTCTCATGTAGCTTTCATGAGGCTCCCCCATCAGAGTGCATCTTATACTCTGTGCTCCCCCACCTTTACTAGACACACATTTCCCAAAAAGGTATTTGCATCCTGACTTGTGTGTAAGTCACGTTATTTCACCCACCTCAATGGCCATCTCTGCTCTCCTCCACTGGTATGTATTTAAAAGCTTTCTTTGAAAGGTTCTTGATTCCTCTCAATAAGATTACTGTTATCCTTTGTTTTATGTAGCACGTAAGGTATAACTTTCTCATTATGTTTTTAGGCCTTTTGTTTTTTTCTTTTCCTTACTAAGTTGTATACTCCTATGTAGTAAAGACAAAGTTTTACACATCCCTTTAATTCAGAACTTAACACAGTTAACACAAACAATGAATGATCTAGAACAGTGTCTATTGTATACATTTTCTGCATTGTTGAAATTTTATGTGAATAAAAAATATTTATAAGTGAATTGATAGGCATATGTAGATAGACACAGACAATGTAGGTCTATAGAGACACATACACGCTCAAGACTTCAGTGTTCCTTGAAGAAATAGTGTTTTCCTCCTCATTTACAATCTCAGCAACACTTCATGTAGTATTCACCATGGAGTTGAAATTCAATTATCACTTGTGAATTAATTTCATTCATGATCATTGGAAAGAGAAGAAACTCTGAAGACTTTAACAATTACTCTGTGGATTTTATATGAACAATTATCATTCACCCAATAATATTACATACTTCTCTAAAAGGTAAGTTGATTTTCTCAAAAGAGGAAAGCCTGACATTGTCCATGAGAAGTCTCTTTGTTATCCTCTCTTAATGATAGTTTGCTGTCAAACCCTTAATTTTCAGGATTATTTTTCTTCTGTCTTTGGAAGATTCAAACTCTCTATCTCTCTAACTCCATATATATCTCTATAAATAGATAAATTATATAGATGTAGATACAGATTTATAGATACATTCAAACCAGCATACATATATAGCTATATATATGTCATATATGTCAGGTCATATATAGATATAGAGAATATCTATATCTATCCATCTATCTATATGGTAGGTAGGTAGGTAGACAGACAGACAGATAGATCAGATAGATAGATGTCCTTCATTTGTACTAACTCAATCTGTGTGTTTTTCCCCTCTGGGCTTCGCCTTGTAGAGTTGGGCTTTCACCACCATGCAGTCCTTACTTTCACTGCATATTTTCTTCTCTGCTGTTACTGATATCCACTCAGCTGCCCACGAAGGAACAGCCCTACCTAAAGTCATGTTAGATGTTTTTGAGAGTATTATCCTTTACTAGTCTAATTAAAGAGGATGTTTCAGAAGCTAGGAAATTATTCAATAACTCTACTCATTTTTATAAAGTGAACTACACAGAAGTGTTTACTGTACTTTGCAGATGGGCTGCAGAGAAATCATGTTTCTTGACCTCTGGCTAGCCCTGCCAGTCAACATAATTGTCCTTGCTGTTACAGCTCAGTGTATCACAAGAAAAAGGCCAAAAGAGTTCACTATGTTTAGTATATAAACCATCAACGTCCCAAGGAGCAACTTTTTAAACAAATGTGACTCCAAAGCTAGTATGTTGTAGATTCCTAACTGGTCTTATAAAAGGTAAATTATTAGTACCGTCCTGTTTTTCGCATCTGTATTGATTTTGTGTCTTAAAGCAAAACTGAATCTGTTTGCAAACTCTGTTGGAATTGGGCTCTGTCTTTTTTCTCTGTTTATTTCAAGTGTAAGGGGAAGTGGCTTGATAGGCAACAAGGTTTAATATTATGTGATCAAGATAAAGGCAGTTTTCTTTGTCATCCTAGAATATCTGTCTCAGGCACATATTCAGGCTATTAATGTGGATTCTCAGTCTCCATACCCAACAGCGAACCCAGAAGCATGTTCTGAGACCTTATAAATTCATAGTATTGAAAGCAACCTATTAAAATAACTCATTATTTCATAGGCTCCTGATGGGCTTAAGCTATAAAAAGATCTGCCATCTCCCAAGCCATGAAGCCCTCAATTCAGTGTCTCCAATTATCTTGTCCATAGTCTAGAGTTTATAGTTTCAGTCACAATTGAGAGATGAAACACAAAAAAGAGAAGAACTGAAAACGGATTATAAGAGATACTGTGCAGAGGAAACAAACTCAGACACAAAATTCACTTCATAAAGAAAACTTTAAAGATATGGCAAACCAAATATATTTATAGGCCTCATGGATCTCTGGGGGCAAATGCTAAGTCTATCAAAATGAAAAGAGAATATGATAAGTTTAAACAGGCATTGCTGTTTTCTTTCTCTACTTCTGTGTCCATGAAAAGCATTGACAAAATAAATAAGTGTTTGGCAAGAAGCTCAAAATGGGAAAAAAAATAAGATGCTTTTATTGATCCCACAGTGGAATTTTTTTAAATTTCCTTTTTGTTTTTTATTTAATAATCTCTATGTCCAACATGGGGTTCAAACTCAAGACCCCAAGATCAAGAGTTGCATGATCCACCAACTGAGCCAGCCCAGAGTCCCACAGTGGAACTTTTAAATCCAGCTGAGAATGGATTTAGTTCCCATCTCCCATGACATTTACCTCTGCATTTTGAAAATGTAATCACCCTAGTAGGTTACATTCTACTCATGTACTTGCCAGAGTATTGTCCAATGAGTCAAAGAAAAACATTCTGGACAGTACTGATGATCTACTCATTTGCTCGATTACTGGCCCAAGGTATGAAGAAGTCTGAAGTCAAAGTTTAGTCAGGCCCAGAGGAACAAGAACAAATAGAGGGTACACATTAACATAGCCTGAACTTTCAAAAAGAAATAAGTACAATTAAATTGCAACATATATCCCATTTTCTTTTGCATGAGGGAAGTCTTTCCCTTAATCTTCACTGGGTTCATCTTTGATGACTGGATGGCACGAGGTACAATGATATTCTTTTTATCAAACTGAGAACAATAAACAACAGGTGCCTCAGACAATATCACATATTTTTTCCTTTAGAATCTGTGTGTGTCTATGTACATTTGTAAGTGTAGCATATAACACATAGGAAAATCCCAAACATGTAGATTATTCCTCATAAAAGTGCCATTCTTTCCACCCAAATAGACAAAATCATGAATGAAAATGGATCTATTACAACCAATCTTTCAGAAATACAAGCAATTATCAGGGAATACTATGAAAAATTATATGCCAACAAACTGGACAACCCAGGAGAAATGGACAAATTCCTAAACACATATCACTACCAAAATTCAAATGAGAAGAGATGGAAAATCTGAACAGACCCATAACCAGTGAATAAATTTAATCAGTTATCAAAAATTTCCCAACAAATAAGAGCCTTAGGCCAGATGGCTTCCCTGAGGGATTCTACCAGACATTCAAATCAGAGTTAATACCCATTCTTCTCAAGCTATTCTAAAAATAAAAATAGAAGGAAAACTTCTGGACTCATTCTACGAAGCCAGTATTACTTTGGTTCCCAAACCAGAGACTTAGGGAAAAAAAGAGAGAGAGAGAGAGAGAGAGAGAGAGAGAGAGAGAGAGAGAGAACACGAACACTACAGGCCAATATCCTTAATGAATATGGATGCAAAATTACTCAACAAGATACTAACAAATCGAATTCAACAGCATATAAAAAGAATTATCCACCATAATCAAGTGGGATTCACTCCTGGGTTACAAGCCTGGTTCAATATTTGCAAATCAATGTGATACATCATGTTAACAAAAGAAAAACCATATGATCCAATCGATAGACGCAGAAAAAGCATTTAACAAAATACAGCATCCTTTCTTAATAAAAACCCTCAAGAAATTTAGGGGAGAAGGAACTTAAACATCATAAAAGTCATTTATAGAAAGCCCACAGCTAATATTATCCTCAATAGGGTAAAACTGAGAGCTTTCCCTCTGAGATCAGGAACATGACAAGAATGTTCACTCTCACCACTGTTGTTTAACATAGTGCTGGAAGTCCTAGCATCAGCAATCAGACAACAAAAGGAAATAAAGAGCATCAGAATTGGCAAAGAGGAAGTGAAACTTTCGCTTTTCGTAGATGACATGGTACTCTACATGGAAAACTCAACTGACTCCACCAGAAGCCTACTAGAACAGATCCATGAATTCAGCAAAGTCACAAGGCACAAAATCAATGTACAGAAATCAGTTGCATTCTTATGTACCAATAATGAAGCAACAGAAAGAGAAATTAAAAAACTGATTTCATTCACAATTGCACAAAATACCACAAAATACCTAGGAATAAACCTAACCAAAGATGTAAAAGGTCTGTATGATGAAAACTATAGAAAGCTCATAAAGGAAATTAAAGAAGACACAAAGACATGTAAAAACATTCCATGCTCATGGATCAGAAGAACAAACATTGTTAAAATGTCATTTTTGTCCAAAGCAATCTACACATTCAATGCAATCCCAATCAAAATTGTACCAGCATTCTTCTCAAAGCTAGAAAAAACTATCCTCAAATTTTTTATGGAACCACAAAAGACCCCAAATAGCCAAAGTTATATCGAAGAAGAAAACCAAAATGGGAGGCATCACATTCCCAGACATTAGCCTTTACTACAAAGCTGTCATCATCAAGACAGTATGCTATTGGCACAAAAACAGACACACGGACCAATGGAATAGAATAGAGAACCCAGAATTTTAGCCACAGTGTATGGCCAACTAATCTTTGACAAAAAGCAGGAAAGAATGTCCAATGGAAAAAAAGACAGCCTCTTTAGCAGGTGGTGCTGGGAGAACTGAACAGCAACATGCAGAAGTATGAAACTAGACCACTTTCTTACACCATACACAAATAAACTAAAATGGATGAAGGACCTGAATGTGAGACAGGAAACCATCAAAACCCTAGAGGAGAAAGCAGGAAGAAATCTCCTTGACCTCAATTGCAGCAGTTTCCTACTCCACACATCCTCAAAGGCAAGGGAATCAAGAGCAAAAACGAACTATTGGGACCTCATCAAGATAAAACTTATGCACGACAAAGGAAGCAATCAATAAAAGTAACAGGCAACTGATGGAATGGGTAAAGATAGTTGAAAATGACATATGAGATAAAGTGCTAGTATCCAAAATCTACAAGGAACTCACCAAACTCCACACCCAAAAATCAAATAATCCAGTGAGGAAATAGGCAGAAGACCTGAATAGACACTTCTCCAGTGGGACATCCAGATGGCCAACAGACACACAAAACAATGCTCAGCGTCACTCATCATCAGGGAAAAACAAATCAAAACCACACTGATACCACTTCATGCCAGTCATAGTGACTAAAACGAACAAATCAGGAGACTATAGACACTAGTGAGGATGTGGAGAAATGGGCACCCTCCTACACTGTTGGTGGGAATGTAAAGTGGTCCAACCACTCTGGAAAACAGTGTGGAGGTTCTTCAAAAAATTAACAATAGAATTCTCCTATGACCCAGCAACAGCACTGCTAGGGATTTACCCAAGGGATATAGGAGTACTGATGCATAGGGGCACATGCACCCCAATGTTCATAGCAGCACTTTCAACAGCCAAATCATGGAAAGAGCCTAAATGTCCAACAATTGATGAATGGATCAAGAAGATGTGTTTATATACATACAACGGAATACCCCATGGCAATGAGAAAGAATGAATTCTGCCATTTGTGGCAGCAACATGGATGGAACTTGAGGGTGTCATGCTAAGTGAAATAAGTCAGGCAGAGAAGGACAGATACCATATGTTTGCACTTATAGGTAAAACAGGAGAAACTTAACAGAAGACCATTGAGAAGGGGAAGGGGAAAAATAGTTGGGGGGGAGGGTGGCAAACCATGGGAGACTCCTGAATACGGAGAACAACTGAGGTCTGATGGGGGTAGGGAAGAGGGGAAGGAGGGTGATGGGCATGGAGGAGGACACTTGTTTGGATGTGCACTGGGTGTTATATGGAAAGCACTTTGACAATAAACTTAAAAAAAGTGTTTTTCTTTCATGTTTAATTCAGCGTGAAAGTCATGTCTGGAAAACCTGGTTAATATTAACCTCAACTTAATCCTATTTTGAGCTAAAGATATAGGAGGAGATACGGAGTTTGAAATTTTCTTTTCTTTTCGAATTGTGTAAGAAGAATGAAAGCACTTAAAGGAGCCTCTCCCCTTGAAGATCAATGACCCTGGTGAGGCTAATTACCCCAATCCTCTCAGTGCAAATTAAAAAAGACCTCAGTAGCTGGAAAGACTATATGATTAACTGGCTGGGAAGATTAACCGTGATAAGAGTTGTCTGGTGCTTCCAGGTTTCCCCTCGGCCGCCTATTTGTCACTTGCAGAATACATTCTGTGGCCATGAGCTGCATCTCAAAGGGCTGGGTGATTCTTTCATCGAGATTGATGGCAGTGGTGGGAGGGTGGGGAAGGATGCTTTCGGTCTGAATGAGCTTGTGTTTCCAGGGGAAATGGGAGATGTCAGCGGGCCTCTAGTACTCAGCTGTCACGGGCAAGTCCATATGACGTTATCCCGTCTCTGTTCACAACATAATCCAGATACCCTGCGGAAGATGGCGCCACTTTTGGTTTCTAGACATGGCACTCCATTTAAGATCGACACTGTCTTTACTAAGATGGAAATTCATGTTAATTGAAACTGTTTCTTTTTATTATTTATATTTTTATTTCTGCCTGTTTGTGGTCATCATTCTATTGTCATACCATGAATGCTTTTCTCATGTTTCCAACAGGAAATTCATTATCATAACAGTCCCTAGTGTTATCCTGCCATTTCTCTGGCCTTTTTTTTTTTCCAACCCAGTGCTTTTCCAACTCACACATCTAAATGGACTTTCCACTTGTGCTGGAGTAACAAAGACATCACAAAAGCCAAAGCTGAATTAGCATGGTTTCGAAAGTTATGTGATATTTAATGAAAAATTCTGCCAGTGACCAAATAAATTATGCGTTAGATCCGTAAATTTCTTTGTATACTTTGGCTCAAGAATAGCATTCCTGGGAATTTATCTAAAACTAAAAACAATAACACCAACAATAATAATTTATCAAATGTGATAAACAAGCAAACACAGCATTTATAAATTTTCCATTGTTAATTATTTCAAAGCTTTTAGAAGCTATCTAAATGCCTAACTATAGGAGAACAGATAAGTAGATGTTATACCACTTAACAGTATACTTAGCTAGACATTAAAAAATATAGTGATTAAGACAGAACAGAAAACCAAAAAAGTTTATAATGTGGTGTTAGTTAAAAAGCTTTATATAGGGGCACCTGGGAGGCTCAGTTGGTTAAGTGTCAGACTCCTGATTTTGGCTCAGGTCATAATCTCATAGTTTGTGAGTTTGAGACCCCCCATCAGGCTCTGTGCTGACAGCATGGAGCCTGCTTGTAATCCTCTCTCTCTCTCTGTCCCTCCTCTGATTGTGCTTTCTCTCTCTCTCTCTCTCTCTCTCTCAAAAAAAAAAAATAAATAAATAAACTTTAAAAAAGCATCATGTAAAATCATTCTATGTTGTATAATTATAATTGTATGAAATATAACCATCCAGATCAGAGAATTTTGTGTTTTTAGAAATCTTTAGTATTGTTATCACCTCATTTTGTTTGAATTTGAGTTTACTGATATTTTTAATTATAAAATGTTAATGTTTGGGTATCAGGATAATGCTGGCTTCATAAAATGTAGTATGGATGTGTTTCCTCCTCTTTAATATTTTGGAAGAGTTTGAGAAGGATAGATACTCAGTCGTCGTTGAATATTTGAATATTTACCAGTAAAACCATCTGATCCTCAGCTTTTGCTTTGGAGGAGGGTGGTTTTTTTTTTTTAACTGATTTAATCTCCTTATTAGATATCAGTCCATTCAGAATTCTATTTCTTCATGATTCAGTCTTGAAGATTGTTTCTAGAAATTTATCCATGTCTTCTAGGTTGTTCAGTTTGGTTGGTATATAATTGTTTATAGTAGTTGTTTTTAATGGCTCTTTATAGTTCTGTGGTATCAATTGTAACTTTCCTTTCATTTGTAATTTTATATATTTGAGCCCTCACTCTGTTTCTCTTGGTAAGTCTAGCTAAAAGTTTGTCCATTTTGCTTTTATTTTCAAAAATTCAGGCTTTACTTTCATTGATCTTTTCTACTATTTCCTATTTTGTTTTTTCCACTCTGATTTTTGTTTGTTTCCTTTAATCTACTATGCTTCTTGTTCTTTTTCTACCTCCTTTGGGTGTAGAGTTAGATTGTTTCGGGTTTTTGTTTTTTGTTTGTATTTTTTTCCTTCTTAACGTAGACCCATATTGCTATAATCCTCTCTCTTAGAACAACTGTTGCTTCATCCCATAGATTTTGGTGTGTGGTATTTGTAGTTTCATTTGTCTATATGTATTTTATTTCTACTTTACCTTCTTTGAGGAACCATTGGTTTTTCCACAGTATGTTAACTTGAACTTTTTATTTTTTATTTTTTCCAACCTTTTTGTAATTGATTTCTAGTTTCAAACCATTGTTGTCAGAAAATACTTGATATACTCTTTCTTAAATTTATTCAGACTTGTTTTATTTGGAGAATGTTCCATGTGTACTTAAGAAGAATGCATATTCTGTTGCTTTTGTATATAATCTTAAGTCCATTTGTCTAATGTGTTAAGACCAATACTGCCTTATTAATTTTCTGCTTGGATTATCTATCTATTGACGTAAGTGGGGTGTTAAAGACCCCTATTACTCCTGTATTGCTGTCAATTTCTACCCTTAGGTCTGCCAATATTTGATTTATATGTCTTGGTATTTTTATGTTAGGGGCATAGATATTTATAAATGTTATGTCTCCTGCAGAATGGGCCCCTTTATTATTATATATGTCCTTCTTTGTTGTTATACTCTTTGCTTTAAAGTCTATTTTATCTGATATGTGTATAACTATACTAGCTTTCCCCCTCATTTGTATGGAATATCTTTCTCTATCTCTTCACTTTGAGTTATGTGTGTGTTCTCACATCTCAAATTAGTCTCTCATAGGCAGCATATAGATGAGTCTTGTTGTTTGATCCATTCAGCTACTCTATGTCTTTTTATTTAGTCAATCTACATTTGAATTAATTATTGATAGGTACGTATGTACAGCCCTTCTGTTCATTGTTTTCTGGGTGTTTTTATAGTTTCTCTCTGTTCTTTTATTCTTCTGTCTTCCCTTGTGGTTTGATGACTGTTTTTTTTAATTTAGTGCTTTTAGGTTTTTTTTAAATGTTTTATTTATTTTGATACAGAGAGAGATAGAGCATGAGAGAGGGAGGGGCAGAGAGAGGAGACACAGAACTGGAAGCAGGTTCCAGGCTCTGAGCGTCAGCACAGAGCCTGACGCGGGGCTCAAACCCACAAACATGAGATCTGACCTGAGCCAAAGTCTGAGGCTTAACCGACTGAGCCACCCAGGCGCCCCTGATGACTTTCTTTAGTGTTACATTTAGATTTCTTTCTTATTTTATTTTGTGCTTTTACTATAGATTTTGCTTCATGGATGCCATGAATTTTGTATGTAATATCCCATGTATGTAACAGTTGGTTTTAAGTTGATAAGAATTTAAATCTGAATACATTCCAAAAGTTTACATTTCTACTCCCACTGGTTTTGTTTTTGATGTCACACTTTGCATCTTTCATTTTATTCTTGCTAATTATTATTGTTTTCATTATTTTTGCTACTAAAAGTCTTTTTTTATTCATTCTTACCTTATAAGTAATTGATCCACTATCTTTGCTATCTACCTTTTTTAGTGAGATTTTTACTTTCATATATTTTCTTATTGTTAATTAGTACCATTTCTTTTCAAAGGTCCCTTAAAGTAACTTCACTTTTTAAAATTCTTTTCTTTCCACTGCGCCATCTGGGTGAATTTCATTATTTTTGTCTTCCAGTTCTCTGATCTGCTTTTCTGCTTCATCCAGTCTGCTGTTGAACCCCTCTGTGTATTTTTCAGTTCAAATTCAGTTCAGTTCTTCTTATTATTCTATTATTTAGCTCTGTAACTTGTTTGATGTATTTTTTAATATTTTCTTTCTCATGGTAAAGGCTCTCACTGTGCTCATTCATTCTTCTCCCAAGATTGATGAGCATTTTATGACCATTAGCTTAAACTTTTTATCAGGTAGATCGCTTATTTCTGTTTCATTAAAGAGTTTTTCAGAAGTTTTGTTATGTCAGTCAATTTGTCTGACTCTCTGTTCGTTTCTATGTAGTAATCAACCACTTCTCCCAGCCTTGAAGAAGATGTAGGTGTTCTTTGAGGCTCAGAAGGGCTATTTCCCCTGGCCACCTATGCCAGGTGCTCGAGGGGCATACCTGTGTGAGTTGCATGTGCCCTTCTATTGAGGTGGGCCTGCAACTACAGGGTAGATGTAGGCAGGGCTCTCACCTGGTCCAGTTGTGCATATAGCTCTTATGTAAGGGTGGGCAGGGCCCTCAGCAGGGCATGCCCTCCACTGCCAAAAAGCTAGAAGCCCACCAGCACTGGAACCAGATTAGAATGAGATTTCAAAAGTGGTGCCTGCCACTGTCTCCATTCCTGCAGAAAGTCCCAACAAGTTTCATCCTCTTCGGCAGACCCTTCAAGACTCATAGTGGGCACTTTTCCAACTGGTGCATTTGAATTGGATCTTCGGGTGAGTAAATCTGTGCACAAGCCCTTGAAGAGTGATTTCACCATTCCCTGTGGTTCTATGATTTTCGTGGATGTAATCCCCACTGACTTTCAAAGCCAGACCTTTTGGGGGCTCATCTCTTCTGTTCAGAATGTACAGGCTGGCATGCCTGATGTGGAGAACAGAACCATCACATCTCAGGGAAGAGCTTCATAGCTTGAGATCCCTTCCAACGGTGGATCAGTGCCACTTGGTGAGTTTGTGTTTTATTGTTTTGGGGTTTTGGTGAGCCCGCCTCTGCCTTTCCTGTCTATTTCAATGTTGAATTTTTATCTTTTGTTGTGAAGATTATGTTTCTCTAGTATTCAGGTCTTTTTCAGGTAAAATTATTCTATAGGTAGTTGGAAATTTCTTGTATCTGTGGGAAGAGGTGAACTGAGGATCTTCTTATGCTACCATCTTGAACCCCTCCAGGTTCTTTTTTATTGGAATCACACTCAGAGTAACCACTCTGCTTTCTGCAAACAGTTCTTCTGGAACAAGATGCTACCTGAGTTATTTGTTTAGGTTCCTCTGTATTATTTCAAAGCAAATCTTTACAAGTTATATTTGATGAGACATGAGCTGGGAAGAACTTTAGAACAGAGAATTCGTTCAATTCTCAAGAGCCACTGTTGACTTACCTGCCTACATCTCTGTTTATTCCACTTACAATGTGTGTTTGTTCAACAAAAAAATGTACACAATCACCCTTACACATCCACATAGGTGACACATGGTCTACTTTTCACCATTCAAGCTATGATTTAAAAAAACTTCTGAGTGAATAAATATACTCTTTCCCACTGTTCTGGCCAATACGAGGCTTAAAGAGATATTGTTTATGTTTCTAGCTGAACATCACTGAACAGAAAAAGGCAAGGTGGGTTCATCTAATTCCAATATTTTCACCATATTATAGATGAATAAAAGTGAAGGTGGGAAGATCAGACAGGCTGAAGCAGAATGACTCTGCTCTCAGGATAAAAAAAGGGGTCAGGCACCATCCTCTGCAAAACCATGCAACAAGAATAGGCAGGACAGCAAAAATATAGGCAATGAGAAAGAAAGAAAAAAGAAAACACTTGGGATATTGTATAAGTTAATTACTGCTTTCTAACAAAACATCTCAAAACCTAATGACTTAATATAATAGCTTAGTACTTTTCACTAGACCATGGGCTCTTGGGGCCATTTGCCAGATCTGGGCTGGCTCAATAGACTCATGTATCCATCTGTGGTCAACTGCAGGCCAATGGTGTCTTGATTGATCCTGGGTGGACATTCTTACAGATGGAGAACCTTAGCTGGAAGAGCTGGGCTGATGTGATTGTGCTCTATGGGTTTCATCCTCTAATACAGGCTAGCCCAGACAAAATCTTATGATAGAGGAAGAGGAGCATTAAGGAGAGCAGAAGCATACAAGGCTCCATAAAGTCTACACCACATCATCACTTCCAGCACATTCTATTGAGCCAAGTGAGTCACAGGAAATCCCATATTTAAGAGAAGAGCTGCAAAGTCAGATTTTAAGGGGTACATATTCAGAGATAGACTTGAGGTCTGTTTTGCAATCAATCTACCATAGAGATGTTTAGGAAAGAGCTCACAGTATTTGGCTAAATGGTATAACTACAGATGAAAGGCAGTGATTGAGGGGAAACATGGCTTATAATTAAAGGCATAATTAGGCTTAATGCATTTTCACCTGGTTGCCAATAGGAGGCTCTGAGCACAAAAGTGATAGGATGACGAGAACATTAACCTGGAAACATTGTGTAGGATTAATTGAAGTAGGAAGGCACAATGGGTGGGGAGCTCAGTTAGGAGGCTATTGGAGGGGAGGAACGAGGATTAATGTGGACCAGAGCCCTACGGGCAGAGGTGGAGTTAAAGAGAGGCAGGCAGGCTTGAGAGACCTGACAGAGACAAAATTAAAGGACTTGGTATCTAAAATCTACAGAAGAGGAGAAAGCTAAGCTTCTGTAGGGGGAGTCTAGGTTTAATGATGATGAGATATTTATACAGTTAATGTACGTAGAACATCTCAGGAAATGATGTATGTAGAACACCTCAGGAAATGATCCAGAAGGTAGGAGATCAGTTCATTCAATGGGAATGTTGTGTTTACTACTCAGGATAAACAAGGTATGCTATGTTATGTAAAAAGTAATCTCAAAGACTCAGTAGCTTATCACAACAAAAGCCCATTTCTCCCTTCTGCATCATGACTCTTGTGCATCATGGAGGTTCTATTCTACCTAGACTGTCCACAGCCACGTGGGTAGGGCTATCTTTAGGGTAAATAACCTGTTCTATTTTAACTCTGAAAGCCCCATATCCAGCAAAGCACACAGTCCCAGGCAAAGCAGGGTAGCTGGTCACCAAATAGCTGGTTCAAATAGTGCTCTGAGACTTCTAGAGTCTCTTGCTTGTTCTTTTTTGATTTTTCCAAAATCACACCATTTCTTACTTGTCATTGGCCAGGAATTGTCATGAGGTCCTATCTAACTGCAAGGAGGCTGGAAAAGATGAGAAAGCAAAAGGACCAGTTGCTGAGCACCCCTGCTCCGAGATCTTTCAGGAGGTATTATCCAGCTGAGCATATAAAAATTGACAGCTCTTAAAAACAATGTAATGTAGATGTAATGTAAGACTTCTATACAGTCAAACCATGAAGGCCATGGGTTAATAGCCCTAGGACAAGTTCTATCTAGACTTTAGAGTCATTTGCAAACTGACTGCAAGTCTTAATGTACATTCTCATGTGTGAACATAAATAGTGCAATTCCTTTTATGCTGGTGTCATTCCCTGGGCTTTTTCACTAGCCTATGGGCAATGCTTCTAACTTCTTGTTTTCTTTAGAAGGTACAGCCCTGGACCAAGGTACACTGTGAATGGATTAAGAGCTGGATTGCTTCATCACCTCCCTTTCCAGAAGTGCCAGGTAGGGAAGAACTTGCCCAAAGGCATACAGAATCCCTGCCTCTTCCAAATAGTTTCCATTATGTGTTTGAGGGAGAGTTTAGGAGGGAGGGTCTAACAGGAGCCATCTCGCTTCTCCTGAAGACCCCATCTCCTCCTATCTGAGATAGGCAAGGATGTGGGCAGAATTCTGAAACATCCTTCTTTTAAGGACTTGAAATATCAGAATCCCCAGTGGATTGGTGTTCTTGAACCTTTCTCACTTGAGGCTTCACTGTGTCTATGGCAATATATGATACCCTGGGGACTTAGTACTAGCTGAACATGAGCTACATAAACAAAAACTTAGCTCCATTTCTTTTTCTAAAGAAGTAAACTTCGATTTGAGTAAGCCAGCAGATTAATTCAACAATCAGAAAATATTCATATAATGAATCACAACTTACCCTAGATGATTTCCCTATATATCTGTGCATATGTCTACAAACAGCATTGTGAATATGTTAGAGTTAACAACTTATCCTTTCCCTCTCTCTGTGGCTGCAAAGAGCAGATATGATGTGCCAGAAGCACATTCCCAGCTATAGAAGACAGAGGACTTTGCAGGATCAAGCTGTCTGGGGTGACATGGCATTAGAAGAGAAAGGGGTTCCAAAGGATTAAGCAACTTGCCTAGGATGCAGAGCTAGTAAGTGATGGTGCTACTGGTTAAATTGGGTCTTCTGATTGCTAAGACCATGTTCTTCCTGCAGTGTCAAACTGCATCCCATGAGGGAGTGTGATTGATGTATATTCAGCCTCTATGTCCAATCTGCTAGCTTCATATTTTCATATAGTCTATTAGGCAACAGAACTTCTTTATATAGTCTTATACTACAAACTTCTTCAAGATGAGGGGGCAAGAAAGACCCTGGACAGTCAATAGAGCAGATATGCCCTGGAAGGCTAGTGGGGATACATTGTAAGAAGGCAATGCAGGTGCTGGGCACAGGTGAACAAAATTTAAGAATATTCTAGGTACAGCAGATGGAAAGTCAAGGAACCAGGAGAGATCATGGCAAGGGGCCCATTAGACTGGACATTATGATTGACATGGAGGTATAGAGTAAGATTTGAGGTCCAAGGATTGAGTAGAACATTCTTCCTCATAAATTATTTTGGCAAAACTGTGTATGTATGTATGATTTCATGCACACATGTATGTATCTATCATCTATCCACACATGTGCAGATAGTAGCACAGACTAAAGTCTGTCATTAATGCCTCAGCTGATGGCAGTTTCAGATTTCCCATAGGGGAAGGGTTTAAGAACAGCAACCGAGCAGCAAATGAAGAGAGGGGTTGTACTCAAAGCCCTGTTTGCATATTAAGCACAAAAGTTTTTCCTTTATTCAATGACACCATATGTCTTCTGAAGCTGAAACAGAACAATGATTTGGCTTCTGCCTGGTCCCCTTGGTACACTCACCCTTGGAAACCAACCACCACACCATGAAGAAAAGACCACATGGACAGTCCACAGGAGGTCCCAGCCTAGAGCCAGCAACACCTGCCCATCATGCAAGTGCATGAGTCTTCACAATATTCCCAACTCTGCCTCTGGGCCATCCTGGCTGCTCTGGAGTGAAGTGAAGCTGTCCCTTCTGATCATGACTCAATTCAGATTTGTGAGCAAAGTAACGCTGTTGTGGTTTTCATTCACTAAATTTTAGGGCCATTTGTTATGCAGCATTAATCAGCTGGAACAGAGGGTAAAATGTGATTCCCTACCCATCAGTGGCAAAGACCTCTGTAAACAGAAAACTATAGTTTATTAGGAAATATTAAAGAGTATTCTGTATTAAAGAAGGCTTTCCCCCGTCTTCTATATTTTACATTTAATGAGCAGATACATTTATGAAATTAAGACAGAAATGTTCACTTAGTGACTAACCACACGTACTGTTTTTGTGAACACTTTGTACACATTCTCTTATTTAATTTTCACAGCAGATTTACAAGGTATTATTCTCTCAAAGACTCCTTCCTGATAATACACCACCCCCCTAAGTATTTCAAAACCTCACTTACTTCAAGCAGCTCTGGTTAAAATGATGGTGTGTATTTTTGTTATGTATGTACATAAATTTATATCTATATAGCTATATATATAAGTCAGTATATGTCAGATCATGCCTGACATATATGCATATGTTGTGTGCTTTATGTGAATTATTTTATTTACTTATATCTAGAGCTTTATGTGAATTATTTTATTTGTTTCTCAAGCCAACTGCATTTGAATTATTTTACTTAATCCTCAAGCCAATTATATATAGCTTGTATTAATATTATTTTCTAAAAATTATTAAACATTTATTTATTTTTGAGAGTCAGAGAGACAGATCATGAGCAGGGGAGGGGCAGAGACAGAGAGACATACAGAATTGGAAGCAGGCTCAAGGCTCTGAGCTGTCAGAACAGAACCCAATGCCAGGCTCGAACCCATGAACTGTGAGATCATGGCCTGAGCCAAAGTCGGATGCTCAACCGACTAAGCCACCCAGGCACCTAAAGCTTGTATTAATATTCTTATCCTACTGATGATAAAACAGATTCAGAGAGGTCAAGCCACTTTCCCAAGAACTTCATAGCCAACAAATGGCAACCCTGGGTTGAACTGGATTCCCCTTCCCCTATATAAACTGTAGATGTGTATCTAAAATACAAGCAAAACAAAATGAAATATCATTTTATACACACAGCAATAAATCTTCATGGCAATTTCTTAAAGCTCTCCAATGATTTTTTTTTATTACTTGATCAATCATGCCCTCTTGATGTCTAGCCTCTTTCATTGCTCAGCTGCAAGGACATAGCTCATGCTCTTGCTTGACCTTGGCCATGTCTTCCACTGGCTTTCTCTGACCTTCATCCCTGGATCTCTTCTTTCTTTCCATCACTGGCTCTCTTCTCCTCCCCCCTTCCCCACAGCAGTGGGCCTTCCAAGAATCCAGTCTTCTTTCTGCTTTTTGTTCCTTAAACTCTCACTCTGGAGAGCCCATCTATTCTCATAGCTTTAAACATCACATCTATGTTAATGATTCCCACATTTACATTTCCAGCACCATCTTCAATCAAAGCAAATCCTCATTAATCATTGAGCTTCTGTTTCCTGCCTTCAATTGCCTACTGGACACACTCAGCAGGAATATCTTAACTGTCACTTCACCCTTAACACAGAGCACATCATTTACCCATGAAAATTAAATCTTCTGAACTCCTGTTCATGGTCAAGGGCACCATTCCTGCTCTCCTTGGGTGGCTCCCACCAGCTGTTTCCACCTAGATTCTGGATACATAATATAGTCTGAATATTTCCTTTATTAACTTAATTTACAAATAAATTCTACAAACAAAGGAAACATTCATAATGCAGGGTTTCCTCTAGATTCACAAGATATGTATGGTTCATGGTTCAGCTTCTCCTCCTCCTCCTCCTCTGATGATGATAATGGCTAATATTTGTTGATCATTCCCTATGATTTAGGCACTATTCTTAGCATTAATGACTTAATCTTCACCACTCTACGAGTTAGATACCTCTGCCTGATACAGACTGAGCATCAACTGTGAGATCACAGCCTAATGATTTAATTTCATCATTCCTGTTCTCACATTTACACACCCTGGTCAGCATTCTCAGGGCTGGGGCACAAAAGAATCTCTCTATTATATCAACCAATTTATCTCTTTTTCTTCTATACCTTCAATGTCTTCTCCTTCCAGTCATCACCAATGTAGTTCCCCTGACCTCCAGCCTCATTTCTTCTCCAAACCCTTGTCGGTCAGGTCATTTGGTCCCTCTCCTTCATAGCTACACTATCTTGTTGCCATCCTTTAGCCTTTCAACTGGCAACACAGTCCAACTGGTTGGACCTCCTGCCACAATCTGACATGATTATCTTTTGGATATGGTCCATCCAGTGTGCTCTTTATCATATAGATCTTTCCTATGCA
Source organism: Suricata suricatta (assembly GCF_006229205.1). Classification (NCBI taxonomy): domain Eukaryota; kingdom Metazoa; phylum Chordata; class Mammalia; order Carnivora; family Herpestidae; genus Suricata; species Suricata suricatta. Next base: position 132,607,448 of record NC_043708.1, read on the forward strand.
ACCTGTTCACCCCAATAGCCCACTTCTGCTAGGGCATAGTAAATGCCCATGTGCTCTGAGCAAGCCCATTAATCTACCCTCAATCTTTAATACTATTGGTTACAAAAGTGTTTTTACATCTAATAATTTTTATTGAAGCCATTTAAAAATCTAGACATGTGGTAACATTTCAAATGTACAAACACACACACACACACACACACACACACACACATTATTTTTAAAAGTTCATGTAGTGGTTAAGTGCCCAACTCTTGATTTTGGTTCAAGTAATGATCTTGGTTTGTGAGGTTGAGCCCTGTGTTATGTAGGCTCTGCACTGACAATGTGGAACCTGGTTGGGATTCTCCCTCTCTCTTTCTCTGTCTTTGCCTCTTCCCCCTTTCAAAATACATAAGTAGATGTTTTTTTAAACATCATGTAAAAACTGGTAAAATCTGGGAAATTTCTGTAATTTAATTAATAATTTATTAATGTAAATTTCTTGGTTTTGATATCATACTATGTCTGTGCATGATGTTATTACTGAGAGGAGCTAGGTGAAAGATCTATAGGAACTCACTGTCCTAGTTTAGCAACATATTGTGTTATTTATTTCAAAATAAAAAGTTATAAATATCTCAGGTATTTTTACATAAGGATACATCCCAAGTTGTTATCATTGGGATGAGCTGCAAGGAAAGGAAGAGAAAACCTTTTCCTTTTTATTTTACATAGTTTTGTTTTGTTTGAAAATTTTTCGAGATAAGTATATTCTTGTATACCTTGTATGAAAATAAAATGTAAGAATTCAAAAGAAATCTAATCTATTTTTTACTATAAATGTATTATTTGAAAGTCAAACTCCTAATTGTCAACCTCACTAAAATCCCACATTGGTTTGTATTACTTATAAAATGTGATCTCTTTACTCTCGTCAGGTAGTCACCTTAAAATTCCAAACACACCTCTCGTCCACTCTTGTGTTTCTTTGCTCACTCCTTTTGCAGCCTCCTAGATTTGGCTATGCTATCTGAGCAGACGACTTCTAAATATGTCTCTTCCTGGCTCCCTTGTTTCTCAAAGATCTACTAAATTTCAACTGCCTTTGGGTCTTTGCATGTAGATTTATAGCTGGTATCTCCAACTTAGTTTGTTAAATAATTGAGCTCTTCCCCTCCCCTTCTTGCCTTTTTTTTAGGTTTGTTTGTTTTGAGAGATAGAGAACATGAACCGGGAAAGGTTAGAGAGAGAGAGAGAGAGAGAGAGAGAGAGAGAGAGAGAGATAGGGAGAGAGAGAATCCTAAGCAAGCTCCATGCTCAGCAGGGGGGAGCCCAATGGGGCGGGTGGGGGGGCTCAATTCCATGACCCTGGAATCCTTACCTGAACTGAAATTAAAAGTTGGATGCTTAACTTACTGAGTCACCCAGGTGCCCTAGAATCATTTTTTATACTTCCCCTTTTTCTTCACAGTTGTTGTCATCAATATCCCTTTATCCACATTTGGGTTTCTCTTCATCATGGCGTTTAATGTCATATAATGTCTGGCCTCAGACAGCATTTCCCTGCTATCAAGGCCAGACAAGGACACTACAAGGAAGAAAAATTAAGGAACAATATCCTTGATGAAAATAGACAAAATATCCTCTACAAAATACTAGCAAACTGAATTCAGCAATACATTCAAAGGGTCATACATCATGATCAAGTGGGATTTATTCCAGGGATGTAAGGATGGTTCAACACCCACAAATCAACAAATGTGAAACACCGCAATAATAAAATGAAGGATAAAAATCATGCTATCATCTTAATTGACCCAGAAAAAGCATTTGGCACAATTTAACACCCTTTCATGATGAAATACTCTCAACAAACTGGCTATAGAAAGAATGTTCCTCAGTATAATGAAGACTATAGATGGTAAGTTCACAGGTAAGGGCATACTTAGTTCAAAGCTGAAAGCTTTTCCTCTAAGATCAAGAACAGGCCAGATATGCCCACTCTCACCACTTTTAGTCAACATAGTAGTAGAAGAGCAGTTAGGAAGGAAAAATAAAAAGTATCCAAATCAGAAAGGAAAAAGTAAATTTGTCTCTATTTGCAGACAACATATTATATAGAAAACCATAAAAAGTCCACCAAAAAGCTGCTAGAACTAATAAACAAATTCCATAAAGTTGCAGGATACAAAAGTCAATATACAACAATTAGTTGCAATTTTATACACCAATAATTCTTTCTCAGAAAGAGAAAGAAATTAGGAAAACAATCTCATTCACAGTTGTACAAAAAAACCCATAAAATTTAGAAATAAATTTTACCAAGGAGGTAAAAGATTTATACAAAGAAGATTATAATAAGTTGCTGAAAGAAATTTAAGAGGATGCAAATAATGGAAAGGTAGTCCTTGTTCATGGATTAGAAGAATTAGTAATATGGTTAAAATGTCCACACTACCTAAAATGATCTACAGATTCAATGCAATCCCTATCAAAATTCTAGTGTCATTTCTCAGGGAAGTAGAAAAATAATCCTAAAATTTTTATGAAATCACATAATCCAAAACATCCAAGCAATATTAGAAAGAAAACAAAGCCAGAAGCTTCACACTTCTTGATTTCAAACTATATTACAAAATCTATAGTATATATGGTCATCTAATCTTTGACAAAGCAAGAAATAATACCCAATGGAAAAAAGATAGTCTCTTCAACAAATGGTGTTGGAAAAACTGGTTGGTGATGTGGAAGAAATGAAACTGGATCACTTTCCTACACCATACACACACAAAAAAATTCAAAATGGATGAAAGACCTAAATGAAACTACTAAAACTCTAGAGGATAACAAAGACAGCAACCTCTATGACCTCAGTCACAGCAACTTCTTACCGGACATGTCCCCCAAAGCAAGGAAAATCAAAGCAAACATGAGAAATTGGGACTTCTTTTTTCAAGATAAAAAGCATCTGCACAACAAAGGAAACAATCAACAAAACCAAAAGGCAGCCTATGGAATGAGAGATGTTTGCAAATGACATATCTGATAAAGGGTTAGTATCCAAAATCTATAAAGAATTTAACAAACTCAATACCCAAAAAACAACCCAGTTAAGAAATGGGCAGGAGGCATGAATATACGCTTTAACAGAGAAGACATCCAGATCCAGATGGCTAACAGACACATGAAAAGATGCTCAACATCATTCATCATTAGGGTAATAGAAATTAAAACCACAATGAGATACCACTTGTCAGAATGGCTAAGATTAATAATAAGCAATAACAGGTATTGATGAAGATGTGGAGAAAGAGGAACCATCTTACATTGTTGCTGGGGATGCAAACTGGTATAGCCACACTGGAGAACAGTATGCAGGTTCCTCAAAAATCTAAAAATAGAACTACCTTAAGATCCAGTAATTGCATTGTAGGTATTTATCCAAATGATACAAAAATACAGGCTCAAACCCCAATGTTTATAGCATCATTATTAACAATAGCCAAACAACAAACAGAGCCCAAATGTCCATTGGCCAATGAATAAAGAAGATGTGGCATATATATATAAAATGAAATATTACTCAGTCATCAAAAGAATGAAATCTTGCCATCTGCAATGATGTGGATGGAGCTAGAATATATTATGCTAAGCAAAATAAGTCAATCAGAGAAAGACAAATATGATTTCACTCATTTGTGGAATTTAAGAAATGAAACAGATGAACATATGTGAACCAGGGGAAAAGAGGAGAGAGAGGGGAAAAAAACACAAAAGACTCGATGACAGAGAAAACAACTGAGCATTGATGGAGGGCGATGGGTGGGAGATTGGTTAGATGGGGGATGCATATTAAGGAGAGCACTTGTGATGAGTGCTGGGTGTTACATATAAGTGATGAATCACTGAATTCTACTCCTAAAACCAGTGTTTTCACTATATTAACTAAAATAAAAATTTTTTAAATATGATATTGGCATAAAGAGACACATAAGTCAACGGATCAAAAGACAGCCAGAAATAAATCCACACATGTGTGGTCAATTAAATTATGACAAAGAGGCCAAGAATATACAATATAGAAAGGATAGTCTCTACCATAAATGATGCTGGGAAAACTGGATAACCAGATGCAAAATAATGAAACATCATTCACACAATTCAACTCAAAATGAACTAAAAGATTTGAATACAAATGGGGCACCTGGATGGCTAAGTCAGTTAAGCGTCCAAATTTGGCTCAGGTCGTGATCTCATGGTTCATGGGTTTGAGCTCTGCGTCGGGTTCAATGCTGATAGCTCAGAACCTGGAGCCTGCTTCGGATTCTGTGTCTCCCTCTCTCTCTCTCTGCCCCTCCCCTACTCATGCTCTGTTTCTGTCTGTCTCAATAATAAACAAACATAAAAAATTATATATATATACATATATATACATATATATACACACATATATACATATACATGTATATACATATATACATATATATACATATATACATATATATGCATATATATACATATATATGCATATATATACATATATATACATATATATACATATATACATGCATATATATATATACATATACATATATACATATATACATGCATATATATATACACACACACATATATACATATATACACATATATATACATATATACATATATACATATATACATATATACATATATGTGTATATATACATATATGTATATATGTATATATATGTATATATATATATATATATATATATAAGATTTGAACGTAAGACCTGAAAACATTGAAGTCCTAGAAGAAAACAGAGGAGGTAAGCTACTTAACATTAGTTTTGGCAATGATTATTTAGATATGACACTAAAAGCAAAAGCAACAAAAGCAAAAATAAACAAGTAGGACTCCATCAAACTAAGTCTTCTGTACAGCAAAAGAAACCATCTACAAAATGAAAAGATAACCAATGGAATGGGAGAATATATTTGCAAACTGCATATCCAATAGGAGGCTAATATCCAAGATACACAAGGAACTCATGTAATTCAACAGCAATGAAAATAAATAACGCAGTTAAAATCTGCCAAAGGACTTCAATAAAAAACTTTTCTAAAGAAGATATAATGATGGCCAAACAAGTGTTGGTAAATGTACTCAGCATTTCTAATCACCAGGGAAGTGTAAATCCAAACCACAATGAGATGTTACTTTACACCTATTAGGATATCTGTTATCAAAAAGACAAGAGAGGGGTGCCTACCTAGGTGGGTCAGAAGAACATGGGACTCTTGATTTCTGGGTTCTGAGTTTGAGCCTCACATTAGGTGTAGTGATTACTTAAATACATTTTAGAAACTTAAAAAGGCAAACATAACAAATGCTGTTTGGAATGTGAAGAAACCTTCCCTCTGAAACACCGAGTTTTTGGGCACTGTTGATGGGAATGTAAAATGAGACAACAGCTATGGAAAGCACTATGGATGTTCATTGAGAAATTAAAAATAGAACTACCATATGATCCAGCAACCCCACTTGGTTATAAAACCAAAGGAAATGAAAAAATGTTGAAGAGATATTATGTAGCACCACCATGTTCAACATCAGCATTGTTTATAATAGCCAAGTCATGGGAAGTGTCCACTGATGGGTTAATAGGTAAAGAAAATGTGATGTGTAAACAATGGAATATTAGTCAACCTTAAAAAATAAGGAGGATATTTAGCATTTGGGAAAACATGGATGAATCTGGAGGGCATTATGCTAAGTGAAATAAACCATAAAGAAAAAGGCAAATGCCGCATGGAATCACACACACACGCACAAATATATATATATACATATGGGGAAGAGGAGTCAAACTCAGAAACAGAGTAGAACAGAGGCTGGGAGTTCGGAGAAAAAGACAAGATTAGTAAGGATTTAAACTTTCAGTTATGAGATGAGTAAGTTCTGAAGATCTAATATATAACATGGAGACAATAACTGACAACATTGCATTGTGTAATTAAGAGTATAATTTTAGTATAATAATTATTATATAGTGTTTTGGCATAATTGCTAAGGGAATGGAATTTAACTGTTCATAATAATAATAAAAAATAATTAATAGTAACAGTAATAATAAAGTGAGGTGACAGATGCATTAATAAACTCCATGGGGGGGAATCCTTTTACGATGTAAATTTCTATCACATCATCATTTTGTACATTTTAAATGTATCACAATTTTGTTTGTCAATTATACCTTCATAACACTGGAAAATAAATAGATAAAATAAAATCTGACTTCAGCATATTCTCCTGTGTCCCTCGTTACTCAACACCCTGCTCCCTACAGTTTAACGAAAATAAAATCCTCACCATATTTCTTACACGTCTCTTTTCACCTCTTTGCCTCACACAAGGAGATAACAGTGTTTCAGAGGGAAGTCATCATATTTTTTTAATCTTTATATCAGTTACCTGAAATTATGCCATGCTCAATAGGCACTCAAGAAATATTTGTTGAACGAAATGGATTTTCCTAATCAGATTGTGGTGCTCTGAAAATGGACTCTTCTGCCCAGGAAAAATGTGAACACTTAGTAGGAGCTTAATAAATATTCATTGATTGATTAGAATTGGTGAGCCTGGTTTCATTACTCAGGCAAAATGAAATATGGAAAATAAACTGCCATCTCAGGCTGGTTTCTTCTCCCAGAAATGAGTGGAGATAAATGATCCCATTGAGTTATATAAGATAAGCATCTGGCCTGGCATCCATAGAGAAGAGTAAATTAGATTTTTAAAATAGTTTCAGGGTTAAAAACGTAAGATGTTATTAGTAACACAAGTAAGGACTCATCATTAATGTAGTCTACGACCTTTATCTTGATGTACTGGAATGAAAGATTTACACATCAGAATGGGATGAATTGTTCATTTTCATCAAGGATTTAGAAACAAAGGGGCAGAGGCTCAGATTGGGAACATTTAGGTTTGTATAAAGACCGAGGGGAAGGACGCACTGCAATTTCCCAGGGCTTGTGCAAGGCCTTTAGGAATTGAATCAGCCCAGAGGAAGAAGGGATTTAGGAACAAGAATGCTACTTTTTACACATAAATATGTAAGTAGTAACCAACAATAATTCAAAAGGAAATAAAGGAAATCCAAAAACTGTGTGTGTCAGTTTAATGAGATTTCTAAAAAATATACGATGTTCTTTTAAAGTTTGCTTCAATATGACAGGGCCTCTTTAACACATTCTTCATTGGATTTATTAGAGGTTAAAAAGATTTACCCAATCTTAACCCAGATTTATTAAATATTGTGCAGATTTTGTAAACTCACTAGAGATTCAATACTAGTTATTGTAGAATCAGTAAATCTCCCTTCATGCTTTTAGCACTTTCTATAATTTAACAAGGAGCTGAGTGTAACCAACACTAAGATTTAATATTTAGAGTTTTACTGAAAAAAAAAAACAAATGATTCAAAGATTTATTCAATATGCTTAAGACCTGACAAATATTATCTCAACTCAGGAAAATAAATATGGAATGAAAATAGTCCTAATTGCTTGCTCTGAGGCAAATGTTCAATTTACCATTTTTTAAATGTATTTAATAAATACATTATTAAATCAAGTGCAATGCTCATTAAAGATGGTATCAATTTAAGGAATTCATCTCAGCTATGATTTATTCAATCTAATGCCCCATTGATTAAATGTTCTTCAGATCTTAAAAGTCCACTTCAGGTTTAATAGGTACCAGGTCAATTTAGAAAAGCATTCAGCACACGTGAAAGCCAATGAGTGAGGAAGTGATTTATACACTCCATGCTGTACGGGTACCATAAGTGGTTGTGATGTTGGGAAATTGTGCATTTAAAATGCTACTTAAAAGCATTTCAGAGGGTAAATACTGCAATTCTGTAAGCTTCTCAAGTGCCTCTAAGTGGGACAGATGCAGAGCAAATAACATAACCTAAGGAGAGGGTGGTAGGTAGTTCTCGGGAGGCAACCTAGGAATATGGCTTTCTGGCCTGCCTGCATAATAGTTAAGGTGTGTTCCCTGAAAGTCATGGGAAATGGAGCCCAAGGGTCCTAGAGATGTGTTTTACTCTTTGTGTGATATGCCTAGGACACCCATTTAGATTATAGCTTCGTAGTTTGGAATAATTTTGCCTTGGTTAAATTCAATTAATGGCATGCTATCATTATTCCAAGACTTGATTTATGTTTGTTTTCAATATTTTTGGTATGATGTGATAGATACAGAACTGATCATAAAGCAGACTCCATTTTGAAACAATATCTTGGTTACTGAGTCCTAATTGTGACTGTTTATGGACAGAAGACAGCATAGCATTTTCTCCCTAACTCGTAAGTCAAAGATCTCTGGGTATTAGAGTAGGTAATTAGCAAAGCTCTCATATAAGCCTTTCATTTCCCTTTTCATGCCAAAAGAATGTTATCATTTATTTAGTAGCTACTATGTGCTGGATCTTATTTCTTTTGTTATAAACATCCTAAAATAGTTCTAAATATCTGTAAGTTACAGATTAACAAATTGAGATTTAGCAGTTAAGTAACTCACTCCAATTTAAATTGCTAGTTAGTGGCAGAAAGGAGATTAGGAATCAAAATGATCTCACTGCAAAGCCTATGTTGTTCCACTGCTTCTGAGGAATACCAGAAACAAATCTTATTAAAACCATGCATTGAATGGCTACCTCTTTTTCCCTGTCACAGTGCAAAGTCCTAAGGCTACGGAGATAAAAAGACAAGCCTGTCTTCAGGTAAATCAGTCTTCTTGTGGAGACAGCCAATGAAAGAGAAAATTAACATGCAATAAGACAAGAATTTTGAAAGAGAAGTTCACAGTGCCCCAGAGGTAGTGAGCTTTACCATATGGGAAAATTCAAGGAAGGTTTCTGAAACTATTAAGCTGGGTTTAGGGTCGAAGTAAGAAAAATAGGATATTGTGGCATACAAAATTGCACATGCAAAGGCATGGTGATCCATAATATTTAATATACGGATGAAGTCATCTACATGTCTCTGAAATGCATGAACACTAGTGTATCATTTCCCAATGCTTAAAAAGAGGTTTTCATGTGCCAAGTTCAATAAATAAATGAAGCAAGACTATTCTTCCCAGAAAATGGTGTTAGAACAAATAAATGTCCAAATAATCTAATTCTTGACCTCAAACTCTCTCCATGCAAAAAAATAAAAATAAAAAAATTAATAAAAAATTAATTTGAGATGGTACAGAGTCCTAAAGGTAAATTTAAACCCATGAAACATTTAGAAGAAAATTTAGTGGCATGTCATCCCAATTTTGGGTTAGGCAAAATTTTCTTAAACGGAACACAGAAATCACTAATCATAAAAGAAAAATATAATCGATAGAATTTTCTCAAAATTAAAAATGTGCATTCATAATGAAGCACCATGAAGAAAATAAGTTGGCAAGTAATAGACAAGAAGAAAAAGTTTACAACATATAATATTGGACAAGGAAATTGTACCCAGAATATATAAAGAATTCCTAGAAATCATAACACCACCAATAAAAACAATAAAATGAAGTTTTCAAAATGGACCAGAGACTGAAGACTACGGATAAGTCACAAAGAAAACATGTGAACGGACAATAAGCTTATGATAAGACACTATATTAGTCCTCAGGGAAATGTTAATTGAAGGCACAATAAAAAGCCATTTAACATATTCTGGAATGGCTAACATAAAAAGACTTATAAGTGTGATAGAGGAAATGAAACAAACAAAACTCTTATAAATGGCTTGTGGAAATCACTTTGAATACTCTTCAGTACTTTTATGAAGTTAAGCAAACACATAGCCTATACCCCAACAATTTCAATCCTAGGCATATGCTGAAGAGAAATAAAGCATGTATCACACAACACATATGCAAGAAGGTTTGAAGCAGCTTTGTCCACAATAGCCTCAGATTGAAAATAGCCACCAAGAGGTATATGGATAAGTGTGTTGTGCATGTTACTATAATGGAATATTCCTCAGCAACAAAAATGAAGAAACTACTGATACATACAATACTACGGACCAATCTCAAAAATAATGAAGACACACACCACTACTGATTAATCTCAAAAATAATGTGCAAAGTAACGGAGGCACTAAAGAATATATACATTCAAAATGCAATTGCCTCCTTAGAGTTTGGGATGGGGAATGCCTAGAAAGGGTCATGAGGAAACTTTCTGGGAAGGTGGTAATGTTCTGTATCTCGATTTGGGTAGCCGTAACACAGGTATATTCGATAGTCAAAACTCAATAAATTTGTGGCACCTGGATGGCTCAGTCAGTTGTGTGTAACCCTTGGTTTTGGCTCAGGTCAGCATCTCACTTTTATGAGGTTGAGCCCCACATCAGGTTCTATAGCAGCAGTGCGGAGCCTGCTTCAGATTTTGTCTCCCTCTCTCTCTCTCCCTCCCACACGCATTCTCTTTCTCTCTCTCAAAAAACATTTTTTAAAAACTCATAAAATTTAAGATCTTAACAATACCTTTTTGAGACTTAGAGTTCAATTAAAAAGAAAGTGGTCTTCAGAAACCATAAGAATGTCCCTTTAAATCTTCCCACTCAGTTGCGGTGAACAATGAGAATGGAGAGGAAGACAGATTTTAAATTCTTCATTCAGAAAGAGTGGCCTTTCACTAGGTTTTCCTGCTGGACTGTAAAATATGTCCTATGCCCCACTCAGTATTTGAATACATTTGTGAGAGAAGCCAAGATGTGCATTTTGCTTTCTTGAAGTAAGGAGTAGAAGTTGGAGATCAAAATCATCTCATATGTAGAAAGCAATGGAGGGGGACCTGGGTGGTTCAGTTGGTTAAGCACCTGACTCTTGGTTTTGGCTGGGGTCATGATCTCAAGGTTTATGAGTTCGAGCCCCACATCAGGCTCCACGCTGACTGTGCAGAGCCTGCTTGGGTTCTCTCTCCCTCTCCTTCCACTCCTCCCCTGCTCACTCTCTCGTTCTCTCTCAAAGAGAAGTAAATAAACTTAAAACAAATTACAAAAAAGAAAGAAACTAGTGGAGATTTTAGAAGGCTTGGACATTTGAAACCCAAGTCAGCAGTGGTATGTGTGACTTCATGTAAGTCCATGAACTGTTCTGGAATTCAGTTTCCTGTGTGTGTGTGTGTGTGTGTGTGTGTGTGTGTGTGTGTGAGGGCTGTAAATACCTCACAATGGACAAATATTCTGTGCTGGTGATATTATGAGAGACTGAACTCAAAGATGAGAGTTTAATAGCAAAGTCCAGAGACACAGAAACTGACCCCTTTTAATTCTAAGATGCTTTCAGGCACTGACTGGCAAAAAATAAGTATCGTTAGCATGATCTGAAATTAGTAATCTGGAATTAAATTCCCTATGTGAGGGCTGAATGTGTGAGACTGGGATGCCAGAACCCATTTAGTGGGGAAAGCAAACTCTAAAGACCATGAATATTATAAATTAAAAAAAAAATCAGACTGAATGATTTTGAAATACTCGTGTATTCTTTGTATGAACACATTTTGTATGAGTTGCACACACTGTCTCTATTTCTCACTCTCTTACACACTTACACACACATTTAAATATATACTTCATATCTGTATGAAGAGTATTTGAAAACTGGGGACAGAACAGAGTCAATTAGTATATTAGATATTCGCAGATGGGTTTGGCCCAGTAAATACAGTATGTCAAACATACAGGGGCAGCTTCTTAAAGATAATATGGAAAGATCATATTTTAAAGTATTAATCAGTGATATTTGAATTTCATACCTATTAATAGTAGTTACCTGGGTCGTTATCATAAATCATGAATGACACGTATCTGTTAAATGATGAATTGCAATGTATTACCCTTGCATAACTTGCTGTAAGAACCTATGAATCTAAGTAGCATTTTGCTTTGGAGATATTCTGTTAGGGAGCTGAATGTATTATTTGGGATGTGTCATTAGTCCCCTCAATTAAAAGTTTTTCAGAGATCTTTACTGTGTATTGAAGAAAGTTTTTCAAGTCTACACCGATTGTTACAGGTTTCTGAGGATCTCCCCACATCAGCAAATACCGTGATTTTTTCAGAATATTTATTGGGCTACGTGTTCAAATACTGCTAAGGGAAGTCTAATACAAACATTTATGTGCATGATGCTTCAGAGAGACCTGACATCTATGTGTATCACTAAAACTTCTCTGTCCGATCAAAGGCAGGTATTATCACCCCCATTTCACAGATAGGAAACTGAGGTCAGAGGTTTGGTAATTTGACCAATGAAGCTCAGGTACTAATAGGCATGATAGAAATTTGACCTTGGTCTTCTGATTTAGATAGTAAAGGACTTTTCACAGTCCCAAATGATGTCTCTGACTTCTACTTTATTTCTAGAATCTTTTACACTTTTTGCCATAAAAGCCACGGAGCTTATCTCTTACATGAAGAGTAACAATGACTCGTGTCCTTGATTTCAAGCTGCTAACCTTTAGCAGGATAGGAAAAGAGACTTCAGAATTTAAGACAAAGAGACCTGAAGGGAAAGCAGACTCAATACAAGTAAGCCTAGTTATCCCTGGCTAATGCTCTTTTAAAATAGATCAGCCAAAGGGACTTCTGGGGGGAAAATAGGAGAAACCATCACTCAGAGAAGATAATAATCTTAATTGAAATCAGAAAACCTTCAAATCTCTTTGTGTATAAATGTGTGTGCTGTAATAGTGAACATTTAGAATCCCTTTGGGATATTAAACATTCTGGACAGTGTTTTATCATTCTGTTTTTTTTTTTTTAATTGGAGGAAGTGGGGCAGAGGAAGTTGCGGGAATCAGTACACCTGAACTATCCTCTGCTTCCTGAAAATTCTTTCCTCAGTGCTTGGATGAGCTCACTGGCACCTATGATCTTGAAGGAATGCAATGATCTGGCAATAAGTTGTGGCTGCAGGCATCCAAGGATCCCTTTGGAGGATGGAAATAAAGTTAGTTAAAATTCTTCAGCCCAACACAATAAAGATAGAGAGGAGGGTGGGCAGGAGAGATGACTCTGCTATGATTCAGCTCACAACACCCTTCAGAGAAACAATTATAAAATGCAAATATCATGGTGACATCTTTAAATAGAGCCCATCCATGAAAGCTCCTGTTCTCTTCTGTTCTCAAGCATCTGTTGAAAAAGAGTTATCACCAGGGCAAAACCAAGTTAGGGGAAATTAGTGATATGATTGTCCAGCCACAGGCATGGAAGGATGACACTGCCCAGGTGAGGAACTATTCTACATCGTCTCTGATGGTTCACTTCTCTAAAATGATAATAATCATCATTATTAACCCCTCCCTAAGAGAGTATTTGGATGTGAGGCCCTCAGAGAGTCAAAAGAAAATGCAGAGACTTCCAGTTTCAGCTCTGACATATAAAAAAAACTTTGAACTTATTATTCCCATCCTTACAAAAAAAAAAAAAAACCGGTGGGTAAATTGAAAACCAAAGGACTTCTGTGGGTTCAACAGAGAAATGATTTTGCAGGGCAAATGATCAGCCTGAAATCTGGAGATAAGTGAATTGAAAAAGTCACAGTCAAGATCTGCTTACAGAGAGCCAAAACCACTAAAACCATAATTTGGTAGAAACAAATAATCATTTTAATGAGCTCTTAGAGAGTGAATGTGGTGTAACTTGAGTGAAAGAACATTTTGGTTGCTAGCTTAGGGGCATTTCCACACTTTCGTGGGACTTGCCTCCATGAATGTACAGGAATCTTCACATGGTGAAGGTCTAGAAAGATACCCTCCTGGTACTGGCAGGAAGAGAGAAACAGTAATTCTTGTGAAGTATGACCAGAGCCTTCCCTATAATAAAGTCTTACCTTCTGGAGGAAAACAGAACTTTGTTTTAGAGCCTTGGGAGAAGGCATCCTGTCTAGACTTCCTTTCTCAACAAAGGGGAAAGAGGGACTCTAAAAAAAAAAAAAACACTTCTGGAGGTGAGAGACCAGAGAAGCAAACTCATCAGAAGACAGGGGTTGAAGTGAATGTTGGTGGAAAACTCCCCTTTCCCCCAGACCTTATCACTCTAGGAACATGGCTCCAGGACCATAATGGATGTATAGATTACAGATGAAATAAGAGCCAGATACAGATGCTCTTGGAGGAGAAGTACTTAAGGAAGCCAATGTTCAGAGGGGAGACAAACACAAGAGCACTAGAGGTATAGGAAGCCTGTGACACCTACAGCTACAAAAAACATTAAACAAAGACCAGCTTGCATTCTAATTAACATAAAACTTTACAGTAAAGTCCTACTTATCTCAATTCCTGTTACTGAATACACCATGTCCAGCTTTCAACAAGTATAAGACATACTATAAGGCAAGAAAGAAACAGAGTATGAAGAGGTTGGCGTGAAAATCCACCTCAGATATGATACACATGCTGGAATTATAGCACTGAGACTTTAAAATAATTATGATTAAGGGCACCTGGGTGGCTCAGTTAGGTAATCCTCCTATTTTGGCTCAGGTCATGGTCTCACAATTTGTAAATTCGAATCCCCAGTTGGGCTCTGTGATGACAGCTCAGAGCCTGGAGTCTGTTTCGGATTCTGTGTCTCCCTCTCTCACTACCCCTTCCCCACTTGTGCTCTGTGTCTTTCTTTCTCAAGAATAAATAAACATTAAAAATTTTTAAATAATTATGATTAATATGTTAAAGGGTCTAAGGGAAAAAGTAGACAACAGGAGAGAACAGATGAGTAAAATAGGCCAAGACGAGAATTCTAAGAACAAATCAAAAGGAAAGGGCAGAAATAAAAAGAAAAAAATACCACTTTGAAGTATATAAAGAATGTTTTCCATGTGATAATCAGTCGACCAGTCAAAGTTAAAGCAACGAATCAGTAGATTTGAAGACAGAAGTTTACCAAACTGAAATGAAAGAGAAAAAAGAGCAGTGTTTATTTAAAAAAGAACAGAATAGTCAAGAACAGTGGGATACTTTGAAAAGACGTAACATACTCGGTTTTAATCCTAGAAAAATATAGGATAAAGCAGAAGAAATACATTAACACTCATGGAACTTTCCAAAATTAATGATAGACACCAAATCACAGATTCAAAACACCAAGAAAAACAGGTACCAAAAAAGCTGTGCCCAAATATGTCATATTTAAACCTCAGAAAATCAAAGAAGAGGATATTTTGAAAACAGCTGTGAGTATGGGGGGACCTTACTTAGAGAGAAACAGTAATAATAATGCATCAATATTGATTTATGGATTGCGACAAATACACCACACTAATGTTAAATGCTAATAAGCAGAAACTGAATGTGGGTTATAAAGACTCTCCATACTATCTTCATGGCAATTCTGCAAATCTGAATCTGTTCTATAATCTAAAAAGTTCATTTTCAGAAAGAAAAGACAGCCATTTCAAATGTATATTTCTTTCTAATCATCATTGTCTTGTAATTATAACAACTTTATGGACAAGTGGCATCTTAACACTGCTCATTTTCTGATTCCTGTTATCTCTCAGTAGATGGAAAGCATTTCCTTCTGTCTGGTAAACACACCGCATCACATGGTCTTGGTTTGCAGAGAAGACAATGGCTGTGGGCAACATTTTGAGATTCTTTTAGGCATTAACAGGCATATTTTAGGAAGTGTGACCTTTAGGATCTCCAATGATGATTCATTCATCCTTAAAACAAGTACAAAGATGTCCTGACGGTTAAGTAAACTTCCTTCCAATGAACCGAGTCGATCAGAAAAAGGACCTTAACTCAGTTACCATATTTTGTTCTGCTTGCCTTTCTTATTGATTTTGTGTAGTCAATACTATTTACATTATTTTGAAATTGATAAAAAATGTTGACAAAATGCCCCCATGACATCATAGTATCAAATCATCGTGCATCCTGAATGAGATAATTCAATGTCAGAGTTGTCAGTGGATAATAAATCCTACTCAGTCTGTGTTTACTGTGTTCTTGCCAAGACACCAGGTGGGCAAGTTCAAAATGAGAAGTGGAAAACATGCGAGTAAAAGTAGAACAAGATGTTTTAGTGTGACGAGGGCCCGTACCACAGGAGGAGAGAAGCTGGGTTCCTGTGGGTCTCAGTTGCCTCACTGGGGGCCAATTTATGCCTGTTACCCATTCTGTTATAAAAAGTATCCCATTTTCGATGATAAATCATGCAGCTGTCCCATCAAAGGGCTACATATACATCCTGGAGCTACAGGAACCAGTACGTGCCTAGAGACCTACCCCAAACCATGGCCCTCCCCAGTCCGGCACTCTGGGCCTGAGACCTCTCATTCTTCCACCTCTTTCTTCCCATGTACTATGTGGCATGTCTGCTCTGCTTAACACTGTTGTGGCCACGTGGCCTTACTCAAGTTACAGAGATACTGTGTGCCTCAGGTTCCTCATGTATAAGATGGAGATAATACCAGAATCTTCCTTGTAGTGTTCACACTAGGATTAAACTTAAATGTGCCTTCCACATAGTGGTCAATAAATTTGGCTATTATTTTTATTATTCTCAATAACTTTTGAAGTTTTGATCTTAGGTCATTTTTCTGACTTCCAGTTTTTCACACCTAATTAGTCTCAGTGTTAGTTGAATTTACCTAAAGTTAGAGCAACAGATTTTGGAAGAAGGCATTTTTTTTTTTTACTACTTATTTCTCAAAAATAACAGGACACCTCCTGCAATCCAGGCACTGTTTTGAGTGCTGAGGATACAATAGCGAACGAGACCCACAAAGAACCATGTCCTCATGGAGCTGTTCTTTAAAATGTAGATGCTCCAGGCTAATCTGCCTTTATGTGTATTAGGAAATGAGGTCCCTTATTGGAAGACACGGCTTCGTGAGTATACAACTTGGTAGTGAGTCAGTGCCTTTTGGTGAGATAAATGGCACCCCTTCCTTCTCCAGGTGCAGTGCCATGCTGGACCTAGAACTTAGCCACTGGAACACAGGCTGGGCATCAACCCACTCCCCTGAATGGCTTTAGACTACCTGGTGGATGAAAAGGGGAGGGGAGGGGTGGGGAGAAGGGGAGAGGAGAGGAAAGAAAGAAAAAAAAGAAAAAGAAAAACAAACAAAGAAAACATTGGATAAACGACTTTGGTTTCCAGGGCAAGATCATGACTAGCAATGTAGACTCTGGAGTTGTTAAAAAGAGATAATATTGAAGTCACAGGATTGAATGGCTTAAGGGCATAGAACATAACTGGGGGTACTCTCACCATTAGATGATCAACACAGGATGAAGAAGAGCCAGAGAGGAATGCCTGAGAAATTTCCAGCAATAAAGACGGGCTAGAACCAGAAGCTAAGGTGGAAGAACAGAGTGAGTAATGCTAGGCCTAAGAGACAGACCCAGGTCAGCACTGTCTCACATAGACATGCTAAGGAACTTGTGAGATACACTAGAGAGAAAAGGGATTACTAAAAATGGAAGCTCTTCCAAGTTACCTTATTCCCCTGACTTGACTCTGAAACTAATGCTTTGGGAGTTAATGGTGACTGAGAATTTACACCACTGGCGAACTCAATGTTACAATCACTGAAGTATTTACATAAAAACAGTCAGGAATCCTCCTTACTTTAGGAGAATAGAGAAGAATTGCAGGAGCACAGGTTCGAGGGGTGAGGTTCAGTCTACACTGGGAAGATCCACCAGCAGGGCAAAATGGCAGAGGCAGCTCATGATGGGGAGAATTGTGGTAAATGTAGGCTAGGTTCTTGGGAGAGACCCTAGAGTTAAGAGCTAGACAGATCACATGATAAAAATGATTCAAGTGGCCAAAGCTAGACCAAACCAAGAGAAACAGTCCAAAGTGAGGAAATACATTGGATAAAAGTGGAACAAGTTATTAATTAGCAAGTAGAGCCCAGGTAAGAACTATGAATAGCAGCCCTGCCATAAATAGTTGTTTGAGTTCAAGTAAGTTGTATAACCTCCTAGTCCCTTAGTTTTCTCCTTGGTGAAATGGTGAAAGTAACCACACATAAGTCCTAAGGATGCCACGAGGTATAAATGGAATCATGCCCATAAAATGTGGACTGGTATTCAGCAAGTACTCCATACATGTTAGTTCTCATTATCCTTATTGTATTGCTTTGCAGACCTGTTAGCATATGGTATGGAGAACGAATTGCAACATGGAGAACTGGGGAGGAGAATGAGAAGGAATAATTCCAGGCTGGCTGAAAGGTGAGGGTTAAAACATCCTAATCCATGGGTGTACATACACAGGCATGCTCCTTCACTAATGCTCCTGGGTGTCTGTGGATTGCCAGCAGAATCCTCATCCCTCCCCTTCCCAAGAGACCTCCCTGCTGAATATAGAATGGTTTAGTTTATGGTGTAAGGCATTAAGTTAGGACACACAAAGACTGAGACAAAATAATCTTTCTTCCAAAGGAAGCTGTGCTGGCAAACAGGTGCAGAGAGAGTATACAATTCCTCTAAGCAGTCTCTTTGATGTGCTCAAACTGTCCGCCCTTTCTGTATTTGTTTATTGCGTGTTAACTGTAACTTTGGTTGTTTCTTCCCAGATGTTTGGACATCCATTAATTAGCACATCCTCTACAACATATTTGTGAATGCTTCTCACCAAGAAAAAGGAAAGGCTGGAATCCAGCTGGAAAGAAACTGTGATTAAGAAAACACACACACACACACACACACACACACACACACACACACACACACACTGAGTTTAGGACAGAATGAGAGTGAGACAGGAAGACAAGATAAGATTCCCAAGGAGCCGAGATCCAGTGGGGTTCATTTTCAAGCTCATATGTCAACAAACATTTCCCTGACATGTAACTCCAGGATCTAATTAATTCATAAAAATTAATCAGGGGAGGGGGAAGAGAGGGAGCCAGAGTGGAAAAAGAAGGCCTCTACCCTCTCACATAAAAGTGACCAAAGTAAGACTCAAAATTCCTTATTTTTCTTGACCTTCCCTTTCACCATTTTTCCTGACTGAGGAGCATATCAAAGTAACTGGAAATTCAAGGCAAAAAGGGAAATTTAAAAAGTCCAACAACCTATTTGGTTGAGAAACGATTCAGCTGCCTCAGTTTCCCTAGTATGATAAACCTGTCTCAGGAGGC
The DNA here is from genome assembly GCF_006229205.1 of Suricata suricatta. Taxonomy (NCBI): domain Eukaryota; kingdom Metazoa; phylum Chordata; class Mammalia; order Carnivora; family Herpestidae; genus Suricata; species Suricata suricatta. Next base: position 132,626,589 of record NC_043708.1, read on the forward strand.
ACAAAGTGAAAGATGACGGAAGTGTTTGCTTGTCTTTCCACAGACACATGCCCGTCTCCCAGCCCTTCCTTCTCGCCATCTTGCCTGGAGAAATGACCTGCCAGAATGGTCACATTCCCTCCTGTTAGACATGATGCCATCACTTTCTTTACAAAACAATGATGCCAACCTCTCTTGGTTCCTGGGTATCACGGAAAACTTTCAGCAGTCAGATTTTACCCACCTCTTTGGAGTCTGCATTTTTTAAAAAATCTTTTAAAGTCAAGGCTCCCTTGCCTGGCCCCAAGGCACTGCCCTTTTTATGGACAAAGATACATCGACATGCAAAAGGCCAGCCAGCTTGACCTGGGAAATTTCTCAACTCGTTTAGGATATGTGTCTTTGGAAAATTAATAACCTCTATAAAATCTCATCTCCCAGACCCCAGTAACTAATTTTCAATTTTTAATGGGTCACTCACATTGAGCCAGAGCCATAATGTGAGATCATGGTTAGCAAACATTACCTCAGTTTTCATCAGAGTCGGTAATCACCCTTTGAACATTTTGCCTCTGGTTTTGTTTCTGAAAAGGAAGAGCCAGACCCATGCCCCCTGAATCTTAAAAAACCCACGAGGTGCTGAGGATCTACCATCTAAAGGGATTACAGTAAAATAAACAAGGAAAGAAAAGTTAAAGCTGTTTCTGTGACAGCTTGTGGGTGAGAAAGGAAGACAAAGAGGGGGCTGGGGACATGGTGCTAAGAATATTATCTCCTCTGAATCCCACTACGGTGAGACCACACTTGGCATTATTATTTCTGTAGACAGATCAGCAAGCTGAAGCTCAGAGAGCTAAAGCCCGAGATCCAGGAGTGATGTTTGTAGAGCTATTAGCACTGGTTAAGAGCAGGCACTGAGCCATGGGAAAAAAAAAAAAAAGGGTTATATCTTGGCTCAGTCAACGAAAGAGCAATGGCAGGGAGAGGGCTGGGGACTTAGTCTCGGGGGACGGTCCAGTTCACAGAATGGCAGTTACATGGTAGAGCACAGTGCGAGTGGGCATGGCCAAGCGGGAAGAGACATGAAGATATGGTGAGTTCAGAAGGCCAACCAAACATCAAGTAGAGAATCTAAGAAGAGAAATAAAATAATTATGCAGTGCATCAGCTTTAGCACCAGGATTGATTTAAAGTGTGTGAGTCAGCTACCCTCGTTGCTGGGGATTTGGGGGAACACCAAATTAAGGAGCCCAAGCTTGGAACTTGGCCGGAATGCAGAATAAAGCTGGGCAGAACTAACTGATCACTGCAGTGGGTAGACCAAAATGGTTACTGACCATTTTAGATGGATCTTCACCTTTTGTTTTCTTTTCATTTAAGAAAGAGAATGCCAGCAAGGGAGATAGGTGGAGGGAGGAAGGGAGGGAGGAAGGGAGAGGGAGAGAGGGGGAGAGAGGGAGGGAGGGAGGGAGGGAGGGAGGGAGGGAGGGAGAGGGGGAGAGAGAGAGAGAGAGAGAGAGAGAGAGAGAGGCACTCAAGCAGGCTCCACGCTCAGCTCAGAGCCCAATGTGGGGCTTGATCCCCCGACCCTGGGATCATGACTTGAGCCAAAATCAAGAGTTGGACACTCAACTGACTGAGCCACCTGGGTGCCCCACATGCACCTTCATCTTAGCACAGATTTTCATATACACAGATATACTTTGTGACATAGACATTAAGGTACTCATGTTACAGATGGGAAAGCAGAAGCTTGGAATGTGTGTAACTTGATCTAGCACCGCACTAAGGCAGCAGCAAAACTGGGGTTTGAATGTAGCTATAACTGGTTTCAAAGCCCATGCCCTTATATATGCTGCCAATTAGAGATTAGGGCCAACCAGATGCTGGGGCACTTGAGGCAGGTGTCAGCAACTGGGCGGAACCCATAGAAATATGACAAAGGATATAAATAGTTTAAAGGAGAAGAAATCCAAAGGGCCATGGAGTGATGAAAATATGCTCAATGTTATTGATTTATGGACAAAGATACAATGACATGTAAAAGGCCAGCCAGCTTGACCAGGGAAATCTCTCAACTAGTTTAGGATGTCTCTTTGGAAAATGAAATTAATGCATTGCGGAGATACTGCTTCTTGCCTATGAGATTAACCAAAAATCCAAAGTTCGATAATGTCAAGTGTTAGTAAGACTGTGAGGATGTGGATAATCTTGTTCACTGCTAGTGAAAGTATCTACTTATTCAGCTGTTTTGGAGAATGGTTTGGCAATATCTATTAAAACTTAAAATATAAATAACCTCAGTTCATCGATTACACTTTTGGAGTATGCCCAAGAAATATTTGCACAAAGATGTGTGCATGTGCACAATGGTACATATATAAAGACAGTTGTTGCAGCCTTGCTATCACTAAAAAAAACCAAAACCAAAAACAAAAACAAAACAATTCAAAAACAATCAAAATGTCCAAATAGAGGAAGTAGGTAAATCAAAATTGTGGTTGAATACATTGCAGAAGTTTAAAAATGAGTTAGATTTATGTGTAGTGATGTAGGAAAATCTTTCAGATATATATATATATATATATATATATATATATATATAAACAAGTTCCAGAACATCTTTGTTTTCATAAGCAAACACAAATATACCAAATTCCTTGCTTCTCTTTATAAATATATATGCATAGAAAAGCATAGAAAGAGATATGGAAGAACATACCTCAACGTGAAAATGATGGCTCATCTAGAAGAGGATAGGAGAAGAGGTCAAGCGGAATTTTCCTCTGTTAGATATAGAAGAGTTGACTCGTCTGAAGTTGTTTGAATTTTTTATGACATATATTCATATCCCGCTTGAATAATTAAAAATAAATAAATATTTAAACAAAACAAATGAGTCCAAGTACAGAAGATCACAGGGAGCAACGTGGGGTCATACCTTTGAAGTCTGGGCCAAGAAAGTAAAAGTGTTCTTCCAATTAGTGAACAGACAGGTAAGACAGTTTCAAGTTCTAGTACCTTGCCCCAGAGCAAAAGTTTTCCTCGAATCAGGTAGGAAATGCAACTGTGAAAGGATCATGCTTTTTTTTTTTTTAATCCATTTACCCATTTTCATTCCTTCCTACTACCCTGGTGGCAGTGGTGGGAGAATTTCTGATTTTTAAGAATATGCCAGGGGTGCTTGGGTGGCTCCTTCAGCTCAGGTCATGATCTCATGGTTCATGGATTTGAGCCCCATGTCGGGCTCTGTGCTGACAGTGTGAAGCCTGGAGCCTGCTTTGGAGTGTGTGTTTCCCCCTCTATCTGTCTCTCCCCACCCCTCAAAAATAAACAAACATTAAAAATTTTAAAACAGTACTATGTCAAAGTTATGCTAAAAGAATGAATTGGTACCAACAGAGAAGAACCATATTAGTTCTGTAATCATGTAACGTTTCAGATTTAGCCTAGGACCTGAGCGAACAGGTAAACACTGGCCAGGAAGACGGCTCCAGCTTGATTTCCCTGGGGACTGAGATGGAACAAGCGTGTCTGGATCCAGGAGAGCCCATCAGGTTGCAGGGTCCCAGGTCCCTCACAAGTATGCACTCGGGCAGAGAGCATAGAGTGTCGCTTCCCATCCTTGTTGGCACTCTGAGTGAGGGGATCTATGAGCTGCCTTGCTCTTGGAGGGACAGACTAAAAGAGCACCGGACAGCCTTCTGGACAAACAAGTGGGGGCAGGGTGGTCACGAGTGGAGACAGGAGAAGGAGCAGAGCCTGCTTTATATTTTGTCTGTGGACTCAAGGCCAAAGTAGCACTGACGGCAAATGTAGCCCTGGGAATGGGCTTTAGGGAAACTAGAAATAGATAGTTCCATTTAGTCTTAGAAACAAGCACAGTGAAAGAAGGAAGGAAAGAAGGAAGAAAGGGAGGGAGGAGGAAAGAAAGAAAGAAAGAAAGAGAGAGAGAGAGAGAGAGAGAGAGAGAGAGAGAGAGAGAGAGAGAAAGGAAGGAAGGAAGGAAGGAAGGAAGGAAGGATGAATGGATGGAAGGAAGGAAGGATGAATGGATGGAAGGAAGGAAGGAAGGAAGGAAGGAAGGAAGGAAGGAAGGAAGGAAGAAAAAGAGAAAGGGAAAGGAAAGGAAGGAAGAAAAGAAAGACAGAAAGACAGACAGACAGACAGAAAGAAAGAAAGAAAGAAAGAAAGAAAGAAAGAAAGAAAGAAAGAAAAGGGAAGGAAGGGAAGGGAAGGAAGGAAAGGAAGGAAGGAAGAGAAGGGGAAGGGAGGGGAGAGGGAAGAAGGGAGAAAGGCAGGAAGGGAGGGAGGCAGGAAGGGAGAAAGGAAGGAGGAGGGAGGAAGGAAGGCACAGAGGAAGAAAGGAATGGAGGAAGGAAAAGAGGAAGGGATGAAGGGAGGAAGGAAGGAAGGAAGGAAGTAAGGGATGGAGGGAGGAAGGAAGGAAGGAAGGAAAACAAGACACAAACGGAGCCATGAGCTTCTCCCTGTGTTGATTGAGGTGAAAATTCTCCACGCCAGAGTGGACCACGCCTCTGAGGCTCCCTGGAGTTAAACGTGCCAGCTGCGACCAGCCATGGGGAGGGGGGGGCAGCACCCCACCTCTTTGTAGACAAAGCCAATTACCTCAAAATGATGGGAAATGATTAGTCATGTTAATTAAAAATAATTTCCATTCCCACTCTTAAAAAAGGTCAAACTGTCAGCTCTATGGAAAATTGAGCCTTCATGCATTTTCTTTTGATTTCGTATTCGAAGTCTAATTAGTCACAATTCGTTGTTGAAAGTGATAATTTTTTTGATAATGTCGTTGTTTTTGATCGTCGTGCCTTCATTATCATGGCACCATTGTCCTTAATACTGGCACAGGGTGGTTTTTATTTTTCTGAGCTAATGGAAGAAGAAGATCGAATCCGGAAACAGGACTGATGCATGCAGTGCAATGCAAGAGACAACCGTTTCCGTGTCCAGATTACATGGTTTCCATATTTTAAAGCAGGGAGAGGGGCCAAAAACTAAAGAAATTTTAGACTTTCCAATCAAAGAAACCTGTGCTCAATTCCAGCGCTGTCACTTACAAGGTGTGTGACCACAGGTGACTCCCTTCCCCTCCTAGATCAGAAGATCCCCCAACTTAAAAATGGAGATAATAATGCCTAGCTCATCAAGTCTTAAGACAAATAAATAAAAAAACAAGCACCAAATGCCTAGCATAGGTCCTGGCCTTCAGCAGGTTGTCAGTAAACGTGGGGAGAAGCCCATCTGGGAAATAATGAATTCGTTTCCTCTTAACTGATGTGGGGTCTAAATGATAGTGTTAAAAATAACCTTAGAGCTTTAAATTTTACAATATTCCTTTACATGGATTGCATTACTTGAACTTCCCTCCCACTGATGAGGTATGTCACGTTGGAGAAATGAAGTGACTTGTTCAAAGTCATACCAGGAATGAATCGGACAACCAGGCCACCGATTCTGTTTGGCACTCCAACTAATTGTTTGCATGAAACTAATTTTTAAAAAGATGTTAGCACCCTTTACAGCATGCACTCCCATGTTTGGTGCCCATGGTAACAGACCGCAAATGGAAAGCACGCTTGCCTTCAGCATTCACTGGTGTTTTCTCTGTTCTGTTTGGGGATCTGAGAAGAACCTCTTTAGGTTAAAGGAAGGCTTGAAACAAAGGGTTCCTCTCAAGGACCCATCCACTGAAACACTTAAATAATCTAGAAGCCAGATAATGCACCACCATCCAATCCTGGTCCTCAGAGTCAGAGGAGGGATTTTGGAGGGCTTACTCTTATTGCCTTTTTACCCCAAAACTATCCACATCTGGGATCTGAATCAACAGGAGAAATGAACTGAATTCTTCATTTAAGGCTACCATACATGGTCATGCTTGATAGATATCAATGCGATTATCCTGTGTAAGTGCACGTACTGTCGCTTAATGCAAACTTAAAAAAAAAAAAAGAATAAAGGCGAATAAAAGAGCACAGTTTTGATTCAATACAGAAAACAGCATGTCTTAATAGCACCCCTGAACAGGGAAAGTCCATTCAATAATGCCACTCAGAGGAGAAACCACTTAGGAAGGCAGCAGCATGGTGGATTAAAAAGCCTTTTTGTCAAATATAAAGGTCACTGAGGCTGTAAACTCCTTAAAGGGAAAGACAATGCACTTCACACATGAGAAGTCTGGGCTGAAATAAGACATGTTGACCATAGGAATGGATAATCCGGTCTGAGTGGAAATAGACTCAGAGCTGTCATTTGCAGACTTAATGGCATAAAAAGGTGTCACCAGAGAGAATGACTAAGTTCATGATTGACCCAGAGGCCACCTTCAGGTAAGCAACCTTGGGAATCTCTGAAAGTGTGGTAGAATCTTCTAGAAAATCTTGCCTGAGGCCATAACCTCAACTCTGTGGCTTCCAGTTGTATGTGCAGGTGAAAGTCTCACAGGCCAGAAGCTTCCCTGACTCACATAGAAAACCTACTCCCTCCCCTTTCTTAATGGGAAATGTCAATTCTGGGACCAGGCCTCCTGTAGGACAGGCTCATCCTCCCATCTGGGCTATGACCTCATTAGTGGAGTAAAGCAGAACAGATTGCTGGTGTTCATGTTACAAACAGCCACCACTGGGTGCGCTATGCAGGCCAGCAAAATAGTCTTTTGGATGAACCTGCTAGTCTATTAATTCACTCTCCTGAGGCACTCCCCAGTGCGCCAAGGCATCAGATCAACTGTGTATGGTTATCATGCAGGTCGAGTAAGGGAATAGGGTTCCAGAAGGGAAATCTATTACTGCCATATTGTTAATAGAGAGTCCCAAGGCCCAATCCCCTTCCCCTGTGCTATTACAAGACTGTTATCTGGTTTAGAATTGTCCTACACAAGCACATGTACCCCAATGTTCATAGCAGCACTGTCAACAATAGCCAAAACATGGAAAGAGCCTACATGTCCATCACCTGATGAGTGGATCAAGAAGATGTGGTATACATACACAATGGAGTACTACATGGCAATGAGAAAGAATGAAATATGGCCATTTGTAGGAAAGTGGATGGACCTTGAGGGTGTCATGCTAAGCGAAATAAGTCAGGCAGAGAAGGACAGATACCATATGTTTGCACTCATAGGTCTAACAGGAGAACAGGAGAAACCTAATGGAGGACCAGGGGGAGGGGAAGAGGGAAAGAGAGTTGGGGGGAGAGAGGGACGCAAAACTTGAGAGACTATTGAATACTGAAAAGGAACTGAGGGTTGAAGGGGAAAGGGGTTGGGGGAAAAGACGTGGTGGTGATGGAGAAGGACACTTGTGGGGAGGAGCACTGGGTGGTGTATGGAAACCAATTTGACAATAAACTAATTAAAAAAATAAATAAGTGAATAGAAAAGGGGGAAAAAAATGAATTGTCCTATGCAGAGTAGTTTTCGGACAAGGTATATTCCAAAGTTCAGCCAAATAAGTTGCCTCCAACTGGGCTGTGTATTTTAGGCCTATCTCTTTGGCAACTTTTCGGGGCCTGCTCACTTTTGCGTCTGCACCACTTGAGTTGAATGAAATCCAAGTTGACCTCAGAAACAAGGGGAGTTTCCAGGCCAACGCATGGTTGTGCAGTTTGTGCACTGCCAAAACATGGCTGTATCCTGCTTCAATTCTCCAGCAAGTATCTTGGGAGAAGAATGCCAAATCAGTTGGATGAAAGCAAGCTGGTGTCTGAGATTTATTTGTACTTCCCTCTTTGTGTGAAGACTTGTCTCTGATGGAACGTATGTAAAATAGCTGCATTAATTCTCTAAGTTTTTTGGCTAGATACAACAGGAATATTCTCTGGTTTTAACTTATGGACGTAAGGAATTTGTTGGGATGGAAATGATTTAGTCAGCCTTTAGAGAATACATAGGGGCCACTAGCTAATTTTCCTACCTTAGTTTTATTTTGTAATTGAACTAGCAATTCGTTGGGTTGAATCTGATAGCTAATCCATTCATTGTGTTACCACTGTGTGGTCATAACTAGAAAGCGTATCTTTCTTGGCTCTTGAATAAAGAGCTGGCAAAAGGGACACAGTGGTCTGTCTCATTTCTCAGGGACTCTGTGTCGGTGCCAGCCTGTGACTGTTAGCGCCCTGGGGGAATTACACGTCTGTGTTCATATATCCTGTGAACACACTGCCTACACCTAGGGAAATATTGGCAGAAAACTCCCATTGCTTCATCCTTGTGGCAGAGGTTTACTAAAGAAGGGCATGAACCGAAATGGAGTGACTAACACAGAAGGAATAAGAGAGATCCATGTGAGCATGTGTGGGTGGAGCTGATTCATATTCGTGTTCCTTTGTGGCTACACAAAGGCAGTTTGGGAGAAAGGTATCACTTTACCCTAAAAACTAGTTTTTGACCCTAATGTAGACAGCACATAGTTCCCTGGCTGAGGGGTTGAGTTGAGCAATGTTGTGTGTTCCCCTTAGCCACCTGTACACCTACAAATTGTGATTGAGTGTCTGGTCTCACACTGGCCTGGCTTCATATTTGTAATGGGAAAACTCCCAATCTCCTCCAAACCACAGGTCTTAAAATTAGCTACAGGTCTTTTGGAGAGATCTATCTCAGGTGTAATTTAGGTGAATGCGGATAGACATGTGTACTTGTGTTTAGGATTACATACATTCTCTAAAAATGTAAAACTGCTTCAGCAATAACTTTCCATGTGCTACATTTCCTTCGATCAAAATCAGGAAATAGAATGGCCGAGAAAAGACAAGACACTCGGCCTCCCTGCCCGTTCAATACTGAATCCTCCAAGTCATCTTCCAGCAGGAGGAGGCTGAGGTGGGCTTCTCTGTGGCTGCCCCAGATTTTTTCATTCAAGGCTCTCTTTGCTTTGTTAGTGACACTTTTTTGCTTCAACTCCCCTTTCCCCTGTAACTGTGGAAGAGAACAGCGCCTTCTGTCCTTTCCAGTTCCCCCAACAAAACAGCACTGGCATCAACGACCACAGCAGAGGCAAAACTGGCAGCTGCATGAAGGAAATGAAACCAAATCCGCTCCAGTAGACAACGGGTGAGCCCAAGCAGCACCATATTTCATCCCAGTGTTCTGTCTGTTTGAAGAGTTTCACGAAGATCTTGTTTATAATCCTATTGAAAATAAAGTGCTCAAAAATGAAAGCTGTTTGGTCTTTTCAAGCAAACTGTCCTTTGTTCCTGATGCATTAATGGAGCAATTTTTAAATAATGACTTAATTTTTTCCCACGTGAAAGATGCTTTCTGCAATCAAAAGTGGGTTCTTTATTTTCAAGGCTGGCACATGCATTCATTAGAACTAGTTGCATCCAAGTAGTAGAGGTTTATTTGTTCAGCTGGAAATAGGACATTAACATTTTAAGAGGATGATGCATAAGCTTTTAGAGATAATATTCTCCCTGCCTTATTCTATTGGTGCTTTCTTTAAAAATGCAAAACACAACGTAGTTTTTTTTCCTCCCTAAGAAATGATGAGTTTATAATAAACAGTTTATCACAAAGGCACAGTTTTTGGCAACCCCTGTCCCCTGCCCATTTTCAAAAAAAATCAAAATTTGGGTAACAAAGGAAAAAAACGCAAACATGAGAGATGCCCGGAATGAATCATGCGTCGATCTCGGATCAACAGTGTGTAGCTCTCTGGGCATCAATCCGCACCCTAGGTTTCCCCACAGCTCCGCACTGTCTTAGCTGGCAGGGGGCTCGGAAGGCTAAGTCCTATCACTCACTCCTGTTCCTCCTTTCTCTTGGTCAGTAAGTGTCCCTCCTCTTATGGAAGGGACTCTCTCTCCCCTCACCTTCTCAAAGATTTCCTCCTTCAAGCCCCCACCCCTCTCTCCCACATCATCACCTTCTCCCAGTCTTCTTTCTGGACTAGTCTCGTCACCCCCCACACAAGCACCAGTGTCAGTGAGAGCTCTCCTCGCCCAGGGGCCATCGCTCCCCGCCATCCAAGCCCTGGCTTCATTTCTCCTGGTTTTTAATAGCCAGCCTCCTCCGGTGTTGTTTATATATGCCGTCTCCAATTCTCTGTTTCCTGAACTTGTCCATCCACTCTCATCTGACCTCAGGCCCTACCACTCCATAAAACCGTCTCTTGCTGTGCCTCTCTCTTTTGGAAAATCCTGCAATAGCTTCTCCTTTTTCATTTTGTTCCACTCAAAAAACCAACCACTCTTTGCTATTGATGAGTACAACAAAATCCACCTTCTGTGCAAGGCAGGGGACCAGGGCCACCCCTGCACCCACAACACTGCCCGTTACTCTTGGCTTTGAATCCCATCCAAACGTCCTCATTCTCAAGTCCTGGACAGCAGGATAGCAAATGCAGCTCCATCCTGATCTGCACTCATTCTTAGCTTTATAAAATTAAGGAAAAGCTGGCCAGGCGTTATTCTAGAAAGATTTCCAGGTCAAACTGCATCCCCCCCAGCACAAAGCTGCCCTTGGACCAGTGTCCTTTAGGAGTCCTACTGGTGACCTTTTGAATATGATATGAGAGGACAAATGCAATCAACTTATTTTGTTTCTAACCCTGGGCTGTTACTCATATCTCGTGTACTGCAAATATGGAAGCTCAAAGCCAATTTTATCTTTGAACATACTTTTGATTCTTCAACATGTACTCCTCGCAGAGGCCTCTGTGAAGGCCACGCCAAGAATGAACTCTGGTCACTTATCACTGAGCAGTTGCTCCGTTTCTTCACTGATTTTATGGATTTAACTTAATTTATTAATGTAACAGATGGAGACGTGGGTGTCTGAAGGTACGCGGCAGATAGCGATGGGGAATAAACTAATTCATCAACTCTTAGCAGCAACCCATCTGAGGACTTAATTGAGAATTGTCTTTAGAACTCAGAGCTTCTGTTTCGCTAGAATGGGTTTGCACGGCGTACTGATTGTCCCTGAGGGATCCATTCTGTCACTTTTCTTTGTCCCGTGCCTGTCAGTGTTCCCCATCAGCTCTCTCCTCCCACTTCCAGCTCAACAGCAGAGCCTCCCTGATGTTTTCACTTGTCATCTACCTGCCCATCCACCTATGCATTTCTATCTTGCGCAGTGCCAGAAATTACAAACACGTTGGCAGCAGAGTTAAATTAGCATGAACAGCAAACATCGTAACCTCCTTGGACTCGGCGATTTGCTACCCTCACAAGGGATCGGCCAAGAGTCCACACGGAGAAACACCAAAACAAATGGTAGTGCAATGCCTCCCGGCATGTGGGGAAACCTGAGGAATTTGGGCCCCAGGGCACACTTGAAAACCTGAAACCTGTGGCATGACAGTGCCAGAGGAGGGTTTGTTTTCCTGCAGCCACTGCCCAAGGGATTTGTTCAAACACATCCCCGGGACTACAGACTTCTGCTTTTGATTGACTGCCTGTGGCACTTCTCCATAAAGGGCTCTCAGTGCAACAACAACCAGCTGTGAAGTCTGTTTAACCACAGTGTGCAAACTTTCAGCCTCCAAAGCACCAGCAGGTAGGTCAATGGGTGCCCATCTCCACTTGTTCCTGCAGCTTTGCGTGAGTTTATTCACACTTGGCTGATGAGCGTCAAAGGGGTCTGTGTGCAAGCAGGGAGGCCCGGGTTCCCTAAACCTCCTCAGTTCATCCACCGTTGTCAAATGGGAGCCCTGCATGCTGAATACACCTGCCCTTTCCACCCATGATCAAGAAGGATGTGGGTGCCAGTGGGCTACGACCTGCATCCGCAGAGATCTAGGAGTCCCAGCCTACAGCCTGTTCACTCCTTGTTATCCCATGGTCCTGTCTACATTCTAAGAAACTCCAGAATTCCAGGTCACCCTTGCCCACCCCACTCCAACTCTGATGACCTTCTGCATCTCCACTCCTCTGCCCCAGCTTCCAACACTCCCCCACTTCCGCAGTACCTGGAATTCCCAGCCCCTTGGCAGCTTAATCTCCTACACCTTCAACCTCTTCTCTCAACTTCCTCTTGCGCTTCTCATTCTTTTTTGATTGTTTCAACTGTTTTAATTTCTTTGAGAAAGAGAGAGAGAGAGAGAGAGACAGAGAGACAGAGAGACAGGGAGAGACAGAGACAGCATGAGCAGGGGAGGGTCAGAGAGAGAGGGGGACACAGAATCGAAGACAGGCTCCAGGCTCTGAGCTAGCTGTCAACAGACCCTGATGCGGGGCTTGAACCCAGGAACCATAAGATCATGACCTGAGCCAAAGTCAAATGCTTAACTGACTGGGCCCCCCAGGCTCTCTGATTCAGCTTCTCATTCTAATGGAACCCAGAATCAGCCCTGAGAACTGCTCTCTTGGAAGCCCTCTCAAGCATGGCCAGTTTCCCGCACAGCCCAACCACTGCTGGGTCCAGAGGTGGCAAAGGCATGCATCCTCCTTGGTCCTCCCCACCCTTCCAGACCATCTGAATGAATTCCTTCCTTCTTCTAAAGTTTCCAGACTTGAATCTCTTGACATCTGATTATAGCAATAACTCCCTGCTTCAGTCACTTCCTGAATCTTGCCTCATTCTCCTTCATTCCTGGAAGATTTTGTTTCTGCATGCTGTCCTCTCCAACACTGCTCTTTTTGACTGTTTTGCTACCCATGTCATGACTTTTTGGACACCTCAGCATCTCAGCTCCTTCAACTTTTTCCCCATTGATTTTGCTCTCCACCCTCCCTCTACCACTCACTTCTATGTTCACAGTCTAGACCCCGTCATAACCAATGAACACAACCTTTCCACAGCTGTGGTTCTACATGCCCCATTCTCTAACTACTGTCCCCTACCACTCCAGATTATTCTCTCATATAACATGACTCCCCTAAAATCTTGTCAACACCTTTTCACTGTCTCTCTTCCTGATGCTCCTTCTTCTTCCATAGTCTTTCATTAAATATCACTATTTGTTACACAAATCCTTAAGCCTGTTTTCCCTTTTCACTTCATCACACATAATTAGCAAAGGCAGAACCAGAGTCAAGTCCTACTCTGCCTAATGCATGTACACATCTTAATTATAGAGCATAGGAAACACACACAATCTCTGACTTGTGTCACTTTCAATACATAAAGATGAACTTCAAATGGCTCTTAATGGTGTCCAGCAGTCTAATCCAAGCCCTTTTTTCCCTTTAAATCTTCACCATCTTCTCCCTGACTCTTACTCTCTGGCTTTATTCTCAATAGCTACCTCACTGGGCAAAGTGATGCAATCATAAGAGAATGCTCCTCCATATTTACTCAAGTTAGCGCGCACACTCTGCCTTCCCACTTTGCACTATAGCAGCAACACTCTTTGAAAGAGTTGCCAATATTCATCATCCCTCATTCCCCTCCCCCATTTCTGCAGATAAGCATCTTATATTAAATCAAGTATCTGATTCCACCACTCTACCAAAACTACACCTCCCAAGGCCACCATGAACCTCTACACTAGTCATGCCAATGGCCAGTTTTCAGCCTCAATATTGCTTGATTTGTCAGCAGTATTTCAGGTACTTGGTCAGTTCCTCCTAATTCATACACCTTTTTCTCCTTTGCTTTGCTTCCAGAACACTACTTCCTTCATTTTCCTTCCATTATATTGGCCACCCTTCCATGACCTTGGCTGATTTCTTCTCTTTGCTCCAATTTCTTTGTTTAGGGGTGATCTAGGACTCCATTCTTGTTCTAACTCCTTACCTATCTTCCCTTCTCTCCACCCCACAGCTTTAAACACCACTTATATGCAATGACTCCAAGATTAATATTTCCAACATAAGCCTCTCTCACGAACTCCAAATACCTATAAATACCTTTCCATATTTCCATTTAAGATTTCCAGCACATCTCAAACCTAACTTGTGCTCATCTTCCCCTCACATCCTAAGCCTGGTACACCCCAATCTCCTTATTTCAGGCACTCTTCCTTATGTCAAAGTATTTGCAGCCATCTTGGAGTTTTATTTTCTCTTATATCCCACTTCTGGGCAATTCGTCCAACATGTCCAGCAGATTTCCAAGTCATAATCTTGGCTCTTCTGGTTCTTTCTGTTTCAAAAGCATTTCTTCTAAGACTCCTTCAGCTGATCCAGTACCTTCTCAGTGACTTTCCAATTGCAAACTGTATGATATCCCCTCTAAAAATCATTCCCTAATTTTTCTCTACATTTATAAAACATTATATAGAATATACTCATATATTCCTTTAAATACAGTTACAAATATTAACCCATTTAAGTTTAATATAACCCTATGAGATGTATACTGTAGTTATCATTCCCGTTCTACACATGAAAAAATAAAGGCACAGAGAATTTAATAACTTGCCAAAGGTCATACAGTTGTCATCAGACAGAGTTGGAATTAAAATCAAGGAGTCTGTCTCCAGAGTCTGCACCCAGCCATTCCAACATGCGGCCTTTCCAAAGTACTTATACCCTTCTGGCAAGCCAGATCTATTTCAATCATTCATCTGTTTACTGTCTGTCTCACTTCTCTAGGATGTTAGCTCTATTGGGGCAGAGAGGTTTTAATGTTTCTGTCACTGCTATACTCCCAGAATTTGGAACACATTACAATGCATAGTACCAGCTCAATAAATACTTCTTCCACGAAAGAATGGGTGACTGGACCAACAGAGAGCAATGTGATTCCAAAATGAACAAAACATTCACTCAAGAGGTTTATGTAGCTCTAAATAAACAGTACTCATTAGAGTTATTTTAATTGGCTACAATTGTTACAGCCTATTTTTTCCAACTGTGATCAGCATGCTTATAAGTAAGTGGGCAATATGCCATTCACTCAATCTGATGATTACTAGAGATTTTAGCAAAAGTAACAAGTAAATTTCAGTTCCAAAAGAACAGGGCTCAAGAGTTGGCAATCAGATAAGAGACTGGATCAGATTGGGGAAAATCTGGACAATCCTTGATAGGATCAAAGACAATTATTGATATTGAGAGGCTATGCCAATTTTAATTTGCATCCATTGAATTCAATTAAATTAAATCCTCTTTCAATGTAAGGTTACCTGCTCTTGCAGAATGCCAGCTCAAGAAAGTGAGCGATCTGCCCTCGATTTAAAGCCAAAATAAAACACAGGGATTAACCACATGCTATGACCCTAATTTTGGACCAGCTGCTTTAGGCACAATGCTAGGGCTTTAGATTTCCGGGCACTGCCAGTGACCCCAAGCCAGTTACTCACCCTCTCCAATCCTTATTTTGTCTGGGACACAAAAATAATAATAACAATGCCTATCATGTAAATGTGAAGAGAGTGTTAACTTAGTAGATGCTGTAAAGGTTTCATCATTGTACCTGGGAAATCATAAGCACTCAGTAAATACAAGCAGTGACCATCCATCAGGCACCTGACCTTCACTCAGGTTATTTGCTCAGAGTTTGCTGTGAGGGGCAGAGCTAAGATTCACGTTTTTCTTAGCCTGACCCTTGGCCTATCACACTACCCTGCTGCCCCTTGCAATACTTTCTTGAATAGAAGAGTATTAATAATGAGATCTTTTATGTGTTCAGAAATTACTATGTGCCAGGTTTATTCTGGGAGCTTCACATAAAGCTGAACTCAATGAAACTTCACAGCAGCCTCATGAAGTTAGACCCTAACATTAATCCCAAAAGTACACCCAGAGAGCGATGCGTGACCAAGGTTATCTGGTTAATACGGGCAAATGCTGAGTCCAACCAGGCAGCCTGACCTCCCATAGCCCAAGAAACAACCAGAAGGTAACTCTAACCAGGAAACTTGACATCCCGTAGCCTAAGAAACCACCAGAAGGTAATTCTCTGACAAGAATGGTGATTCCAGTTCCAAGTCTCCTGTTCATAAACTTTTGCTATAATTAAACCTTGATTTTCTGATGTGGAAATCCAATTGTCATATGGCCTCTCTGACACAGTAATTAGCAGTAATAATAGTAATAACATCTTGTCCTGGGCTGAAAAATCTGACACTGACTAAAGCAGCCAATCTAAATAATTGATATTAATTACACAAGGTTTTTAGGAATAATCTGCCTGAAACAACTCTGAAATGAGAGGATTAAAAGGCAGCGATAATTCTCGGCAGCTGCTGAGACGGCATTATGCAGAGATGTGACTGACGCCAGCTTGTCAAAGCACGCCTTGTCTTCACCGCTCAGCCTACATCCTGTCACCGGGACAGTCGGGCAGACCATTCATCGGTCAGTGAACAACTTATTTTGCCCAGAAAATCCCTTCATGTTTCTCCACGCCAGTCCCTTCGCAACTGAAATATTTTTCTTTTTCCTCCTGTAGTTGACCTCAGTTTTACAGTTTCAGAATGATGGGTCATGGATTCCTGGGAGCACCGGTCTGTTGGAAGTGCTGGTGGTTTGGATACCAGAAATTTATTTTCCCCCAGTTCTGGAGGCCTCCCACATTTTCTCACAATCCTGATTTCTTTTGGGGCCTCTTTGGCTTGTAGGAGGCTGTCTTCTTCTAGTGTTGTCATGTGGTCTTCCCTTTCTGCTCGTATTTATCTACATTCTAATCTCCTCTTCTTAGAAGGACATCAGTCATATTGGATTTGAGCCCAACCTAATTACCTCATTTTAACTTCACTGTTGTTTTAAAAGACCCTGTGTCCAAAGGCAGTCACAGGCTACAATACTGAGTGTTATGACTTCAACATATAAATTTGTGGGGGCACGATTCAGCCCATAACGCTGTTAAGTCTCATTATCCTAAAGATGATTGTTTTGTGATGCCTCCATCCTCAGCACCCCTCCTCTGTCAAGGGAAGCCGTTAGGGAGACAGTGGGAACATCAGTGCATATAGATGCCAACAATGCACCCACCCTGATTCCTGTTGCCATAAAGGTTGAAACATCAGGTCATAGATGTCCCAGTCCATAATCTAAAGCACAGATTTGGGAAAGGGAGAAAAAACATAAACTGAGCATCTCTTCAGCCTAAGAATAATGCAAGATGATGTGTTTTGCATACTGTGTTTCATCTAAAACTCTCAACAACCTTGTGACATGGGTATTATTATCCTGATTTTAGAGATAAAAAAAAAGAGCCTCAGATAGTTTAATAAGCTTGTCAAAATGTCACACAATTAGTAATAGCAGAACTAGTAGGTTTGAATTCAAGCCCAGTAGAGAGAAAAAAGAAGGAAAAGGAAAGGGAAAAGAAAGGGAGGGAGTGGGGGGTGGAGAGCATAAGGGTAGTAAGGAGAAGGAGCAATTGAATTATATTTAAAACCACTAGGACAACTGTTTGATCACAGCAGAAAAGTTTAAATTCACATTTCCCCCCAAATGAACCATTTTATAGCACAATAAAAGACAGCAGCATGTGATACAATCTAATGCCACCCGTTTGTTTAATCATTACATCCTCACAACCTCCCCAGACGACCGCCACTGGGTCCCAGAACAATCTGCAGGTCCAACAGCCCGCCTTTCTTTCCCCTAACATTCTGAACCATCACCTCAGAGGCGAGAGGGGCTCAGGATTCCTCTGGTCTCAGTTAGAGTAGTTGGAGGCCTGTGCATCTCTGCGTTGACATTTTGGAGCAATTCCTTCTGATTGAAGATGAAGAAATTTCTGTGAGAACCCCCTGGGATGGAGGGACTGGCAGGGATAGAATAACAAACATCAAGGATTCCTGTGTTACACAGAGAGACCAAGGAAAGAAGGAAAGTTCCGTGTAGGAGGTCCTTCTTCTGTTAGCATCACATTCACTGGTGGGCATGAGGATTATGGGAAAGGCAATTCTTGGGAATTCTGATGGGTGTCTGTGTCCATAGACTGCTCCTGAGTTTCACTGGGTCTAGAAGCACCTCTGGCTGAAAAACACTGACTTAGAGGGTCCCCACATTCCCTCCTAACTTTGGAATTACTGGCTCCCTAAATGCTAAAGAATCCACTTTCCCCGAGAACCTCTGGATTGGATTACACCTGCTCGGAACATATGGTCCTGTGCTTGGGAGGTGGGTACCTAAGAACCAAAGCCATGTTAGTAGACAGTTTGAGAAGTTTCCAGGAGCAAAATGTAGTTGAATATTCTTTCCTAATGTTAAGTTGAGCTCATATTAAGGGTCAACGTTAAAAGGCCCTGGAGGATTTATAAATAAAACAGATGGGCCCAAGACTGGATCGTAATAGGACCCAGATGTGGGTCCTGGATGCAGACTGCAAAGATAGGCACCCGTTTCAGAGAAAAGCATCCCTTGTCCCCTGAAATGAAAAAGGAAAGAGCTCCGTCTTTCTGGAGGATCGGGCCCCCACCGAGACCGCTCTCCTTATTATTTCATCTTCAAGTGGAGAGGTGCAGGATAGAGTATAGTGTTTATAAAGCCATATGCTCTGGGAACTCAAGCTGGGACAATGTTTTGGCTTGCCCTAAATTTAATGTAGTTTTTATATATGGACATAAAAATATACATATTTGGAATCTCCTCTGCATAATTACTTGGTAACCCCCACTTTTGAATTCTGGCCGACCTGTCTATTTTCATGCTGCTGGGAACTTTATTTCATACCACACCAGGGAGGCAGACAGAGAGGGGCTGAGAAGCTGGAGAACTCAGAGATTACACGTACTAAGGGGGTTGTAAAAATCAATGTAAAATTTAATGTAAAAAGGCTGTGGGCACCTAACCATTCGAGTCAGAAGATAATTCAGATGGAAAGTAGGGTTGAGCTTCCAGAAAGTGATATATTTTTGGTAATTTCTTTGAAAGGTATACAATAGTACTCATCTTTGCCAATCCATGTATGAGTTGAACATGTTTCTAGACATGTTTTGGGACCCATTTCCCATTTGGAAAAAGCAACCACCATCATAGTAAAAGTAAAAATACCTCTTATTGAACTTGTTCTATGTGGTAGGCATGATGCCAGATGGTTATGCTATCTGTAAATTCTTAATAATCCTGATGTCTTATTACATCTACCTCACAGATGAGAGTTTATAGAGATTAAAATTCTAGCCCATGTCCCCCACTGAATTCATGACTCCTTGACTTTGAAAGCCAGGATCTTTCCAAAATGCATATTCAGATCCAGCTTTTACACACACAGCAGTATTGTGAACACCTTCATGAATTGATTTAATAAATCTTATGCCGTGGGAATCATGGTTTCTTCTTTGAAACCCTGGAGTAAAATTCAGAATCCCTGTTTCAGCTTAAAAAAAAAAAAAAAAAAAAAAAGCTTTTTTATTTATTCATTTTTGAGAGAGACAGAAACAACATGGGTGGGGGAGGGGTAGAGAGAGGGACAGAGAGAGGATCTCAAGCAGGCTCCTCACTGTCCGCAAAGAGCCTGAGGGAGGGCTTGAAATTGCAAAACCATGAGATCATAACCTGAGCCAAAGTCTGCCACTTAACTGACTGAGCCACCCAGGCACCCCACTGTTGTAGCTTTGAACGGCTTCTCTCCGGTGAATGGGAAATGATTTACCATAACATCGAGCCTCCTCTTCCTCATCTGAGTCGCAAAGTAGTGAGAAGACATTTGTACATGTGAAAAAGAAATAAACTCAAATTGATTACTCTGGGAAATGATGAACTTTTATTTTTGAGGGAGGTCTAAGAGCAGCGGTTGATAGGGTATTCTCTAAAACTCGATTGTCTAGCTTGAAAGCTCATTATGCCGATTCCTGGTTAGGTGATCTTGGTCAAGTTCCTTAATTTCTCTGCACCACACTTTTTCATTTCTTTTTTTAAGTGTTTTTTTGAGGTGTTTAAAATGTTATTTATTTATTTATTTAATTTTTAAGAGAGAGAGAGACAGAGACATAACACCAGCAGGAGAAGGGCAGAGCCAGAGAGGGAGACACAGAATTCAAAGCAGGCTCCAGGCTCTAAGCTGTCAGCCCTGAGCCTGACACAGGACTTCAACCCATGGACCACGGGATCGTGACCTAAGCCGAAGTCAGACACTTACCCGACTGAGCCACCCAGGTGCCCCCACGTTTTTTCATTTCTGTCTTTCATCACCAGTACCTGCCTGGGCCAGGTGGCTGTGGCGATTATATGAGATGATGCTTAAAACCATCCATGGCCCAGGGCAGAAACTCAGTGCTTACTGTTCTTAATACTACTGTCATGACCATTACTACTATTATTTCTCTTGACTTTAACTCTCCAGTTCATTAAGAAGATAAAACCAGGCTGGCTAACCAGGTACAGGCTGAGCAGCACGCGGCTCTGGCACATAATCAGCTCTAGGTAGCCTTGGTGTGACACTTGTTTTCATGTGACAGACTTTTGTCACCAGCGGTTTCCTAGATTCCTAAAATACTACGTTAAAAATTAAAAGAAGAAATCACATTTACAGTCAATTGATTTGACAAGGGTACCAAGATGTTTCAATGTGGAAAGGAGAGTCTTTTCAATAAATGGTGCTCAGACAACTAGATATGCATATGGCATCATACCTCAAACCGTATAGAAAACTACATTCAGAAAGGAGCACAGATGTAAGCAGATGACTACAAAACTCTTAGAAGGAAACACAGAAGTAAATTTAAGGACCTAGAATTGGTCAAAGCCTTGTTATATATGACACTAAAAGAATTAAATGTATTTAAATATTTTGTTTCTTAGGATTCTATCAAAGTGAAAAGACAACTCACCAAAGGGAAAAACATTTGCAAATCATGTGTCTGTATCTAAACTACATAACTTCTATAATTCAATGATAAAAAGATACAACATTTAAAAATGCATAAAGAATTGGGACACCTGGGTGGCTCAGTTGGATAAGTATCTGACTTCAGCTCTTATCATCCAATGAATGATCTCATGGTTCATGGTGATAGCTCAGAGCCTGGATCCTGCTTCAGATTCTGTGTCTCCCTCTCTCTCTCTGCTCCTCTCTTGCTCATACTCTGTGTGTGTCTCTCTCTCTCTGTCTCTCTCTGTCTCTCTGTCTCTGTCTCTCTCTCTGTCTCTCTCTCTCTCTCTCAAAAATAAACATTAAAAATGTATAAAGAGTCTGAATAAATAATTTTCCAAAGAGGATATGTAAATGGACAATAAGCTAATAAAAAAAAATTCCCAGCATCATTAGCCATCAATCCCACATTTGCAGTGTGCAAAGAAAACCGCACTGATACACCACTTCACACCCTTTCGGATGCCTATCATCAAAAAGAAAGGTAATAATAACTGTTGGAGAGGATATGGAGAAATTGGAACCCTTGTATGACACTAATGAAAATATAAAACGGTGCATCTTCTTTGGAAAACAACGTGGAAGTGCTCAGAGGTTAAACATGGAGTTACAATATGACCTAAAGTTTCTAAGAATATAAACAAGAAAAATGAACACGTGTGTGTGCACAAAATTGGCACCTACATTTTTATAGCAGCTTTATTCATAATAGAAAAAAGGGGGGTAAGTCAATGAATCTAAATTCAATGAACTGATAAATGAATGAGTGAATGTTGAACAGCAGTGCAATACATATTATTTGGCCAGAAAAAGGAATGTGGTACTGATACATGCTACAGCGTGGATGAATCTTGAAAACATACTAAGTGAAAAAATCTGGTCATAAAAGATCATATAGTTGATGATTCTGTATGTGTATGAAATACTCTGAAGAGCCAAATCCACAGAGACAGAATTATTGGGTTAGTGTCTCCCCAGGGTTATAGAGGTTGGAGGTAAGTGTCTACTAATGGTTATGGAGTTTTTATGGGGGTGATTAAAATGTTCTAAAATTAATTGTGGTGATGGTTACATGACTGTGAATATACCAAAAGCCATTGAATTGTACAAAAAAAAATAAGAAAAGAATTGGAGATTGTGGCTTTAGAAAAACTAATGGAAGAAATGACACAGACCAAGTCACCTGGTCATGAGGGAGAGTCGTAGACATTAGTGGGATATTGGTAAAGAAGAAGAAAGAACGATCTCAAAATTAATAACCTGAGAAATAGGTGCCTTTCAGTGCATGTTTCAAATTGGAAATCAATAGAGTCCTTAAATCTTTATAGAGAAATAAATCCTGCCAGAATCCTTCTCTTCTGGGTAGTATTATGTGGTGACACCTATGGATTAAAAAGAATGCCTTGTCACACAACATTAACACCTAGGACTATACACTAACAGTCTACCCATATCAAAAAAATATGCAGGGAAACTGAGTTATTGTCATCACAAAACCTTGGAATAGTTGTCTTTCCTGACCTAAGTTTCAGCCCTAATAAGACAACCAAGTCCTGTCAATTATTCATCAGTAGTTTCTTTTTTAATTAATTAGTTAATTTTTATTTTGAGAGAGGGAGAGTGTGAGGAGGGGAGAGGGGCAGAGAAAGAAGGAAGGAGAGAGAGAATCTCAAGCAGACTCCTCACTATGAGTGGAGAGGCCAATGTGGGGCTCCATCCCACGGACCGTGAGATCATGACCTGGACCGAAATTAAGAGTCAGAATCTCAACACACACTGACCAACCTGGGGCCCTGGCCAGTAACACTTCCTACCTTTGTCCCCTCTAATCACTCCCGGCTCCTTACTACCTCATATCTGTATTGTTTCCATAGCTGATCAAATGCTCCCTGCTTTATTATAATTCACTTGTTTGTCCAATTTAGTCAACATACTGCTGTCAAATAATCTTAAAACAGGCTGTTATTTAATTCAAGTGTCCAGAAATACTCAGACTGTCACTCCCTCTAGGGAAAATCTCCAAGTTCTTCATTTTGGCACTCAAGGACATCCATCATGTGCAAAGTTGTTTATCCCAAATCACCTTCTGATTGTCCTAAGTCCACTCTTCCAACTGGACTGCCCTGAACAAGGATCTGTTAGTGTTTTCCTCTGCACCCTGCCCTTCTCTTAACATATCTAACTTCTGCCAACTTTACAAGTGCAGTGTTTTCTTACTTTGTCACCAATGCTGGGATCAAATTCCACATTGAGTGAAGTTTGGCCTTTCCTATGGAATGTTCTCTGACTATTCCAGGCTACTAGTATTTCTGACTCACTCTTAACACCTACTGCTTTGCTATTCCTTGGGTCTTCACCATGTCCTGCACTGTCTACCCAAGTGAATCTGAGGCATTTCAATAGTGCCAATGACTTATGCTTTTTGGAAAAGCTTCTGTAGATATAATGAGTGCTCCATAAATAAAGAGAAATATCAATAGAACGGAATCACAGAATTGGAGAAGAACAAAACAAAATATTGGGGAAAGACCTTACATATCATCCAGCCTAGGGGTGCCTAGGTGGCTCGGTTGGTTAAGCATCCAGCCTAACCATTTTGTATACAATTGGGGAAACTGAGGTCTAGAGATAGGGACAGATAGGCACAAGACCTGGCATCTGTTCAATGGCAGAGCTGAGGCCAAGTCTGGTTTCCTTATTCCTGCTTCCCCCCCTGCCCCATTTCCCTCTAGAACATGTTGCCTAAAACTCACTGTTGCTTTTAACGTAGCATCATCTTAGAAATGACTAAATGTTCTCAGTTTGCTCTCAGGTGGGCAAGTGGTGATGGAAGAGAGGCAGGCCATCCCTCCCTCTCTCTTTTTTTAAAATGTATATTTATTTTTGAGAGACAGGGAGACAGAGTGTGAGGGTGTAGGGCAGAGAGACAAAGGGAGACACAGATTCTGAAGCAGGCTGCAGGCTCTGAGTTGTCAGCACAGAGCTTGACACAGGGCTCAAACCCACAAACCACGAGATCATGACCTGAGCTGAAGTCAGATGCTCAACCGACTAAGCCACCCTGTTCTAGAGAAGAGGCACAAAAAGGAGTGGTCACAGTGTCTGAGAAGCAATCTTGTCCTGAAATGACTGGCCTGTGTCATCTGGAATACTTCCAAGGCCAGACAACCTCCATGGAACTGTCTGTGTGAATTCAGAGGGTGTGGAGCTCCCAGGTACAATTTTCCACAGGCACCACAGCTTCAGCTTGCCTTGCTGGAAGGTCCAGCAGCAAATGGCCAGTTGCCTGCTTGGGTATTCTGTCCTACTCTTGCCTGGTCCAGCAATAAAGTGGACATATTGTAGACAAAGACACTCTCAGGTCCATAGTCCACCTTGAGGTTCAGACACCCTCTGCGAAGACCTTCCTGGGGAGAAAGCTAGTCCACAGCTTTCCAAAGCATCTTCACAGTAGGAGAGGAAGTGGGTGGTATTTATGGCTATGTTCTAAATACAGTGATGTAAAAGAGCCATGATATAGACAGGTAACTACACGAGCCACAGTGTCCTCATATTGTGTGTACCCATTCCAATGGCATGTTTGTTCTGAATCTGCTGTTAACTAACTGTGTGACCTCTGGTGCCTACCTTAAGTTCTCTGAATCTTGAATTTATTGGCCTAGAAACCAAGATGTTGGGAAACATTGAAAATAAGACTTTTTTTTTTTTTTTTTTTTTTGCAGTTTTCAGACCTACCATGAGCATAACACTGTAAAGTTTACGAGTTCATAAAGTCTCTCACGGTACTTCAAGCCACCCTCACTACCTGGAACCAGGTAGCCCAGGTGCCATTAGCCCCATGTGACAGATGAGGTTGTGGAGAACTAAAGACTACAATCTAATAAGCAGCAGAATGGAAACCCAAGTCTTCCAGATAAGGAGTGGGCACACTCCACCATCCACAATCCAAATCTGGCCTGTGGCCCATTTCTGTAAATAAAGTTTCCTCGGAACAAAGCCACACTCATTTGTTTATTACGTATTGCCCAAGCCTGTTTTTGCACACACTACAATAGCAGAATGGAGAAGCTGCAACAAACATGGCTTGCCTGGCGCATTACCGGAGAACTTTGTCAGTTCCTGTTCTATCGCATAAGTTTGTGCCTTTTCGTGATAATATGTAGCCCCTAACTCCACAAGACCACTCTAATCCGTGTCTAATTCTTGACATTGCTGTAATCAGAACTTGACCCCTCTTTTGCCCCACTGACCCCTGCCTCTCAACTCCGAAGTTGGTTGGAAAATCACTTGCAGAATGGAATGCAAGAATAAAATTAATCTGATTCTAAAAACAACGTGCACTTTATACGTTTCCATTTTAACGTAGTGGTAGAAAATCAAAAGGGGAAGAAAAGGAAATCATCTATGCACCTGCATGAGAAAAGAGAAACGTACGATACAAATGTGCTGATCTCATTATTATTATTGGACTGTTGAGCACTAGCAGTAATAAAACACATCAAGCCACAATCACTAGCCTAAAGCCTTTCAACTGAAGCAAAACACAGCTTAAAAACAGAAGCAAGCTCTAGAAAAACTGGGGAAGTCTCTGAGGTGTGCTTGAGCTCTCAAATGTAAGCATTGAACAAGGATGCTCATTCGGTGTCACAAACCCTACGGTCACAGAAATATTCAGTGACTGAGTATCATGGGGTGTTCTGATTCGGTGCACACATATGTGCGTGATATTTCAATTGTTACAACTCCATTGCTTTTGTAACTGTTTTTAATTACTCATGAGACCATTTCTCAGTACAAGCTGAGCATATGGGCACTTTGCATTTTTAAAATTCTACTTTCAGAGTTATCCATGGGCTGAAAAACACAAGTATTTCTTTTCAAATGTAAACAAGGTATTACAGGAGTCTTTACACCACGAGGGAAACAGCCTGTTGGGTTCCCTTTGGGTCACCATCATGAGACCCCCACTATGGAGAACTTCTCACACAATGAAGTGTTTCCAGTTGCTGGAAGCTGTTAAGTCATTCTCTTGTCCAAGACAGATTGAAGAATCACCATGAATGCCACAGTGGATGAAGACAGAAATGAGTGAAAAAAAATCCTTGCTTTAATAATATCTGTGCATGATAAGATAGTTCTTGAATCATTCACTTATTTTGCAATTACATATATAAAATATATATTACATATAATGTATATGTAGATATATAATATGTATTACATATAATATATATGCAGATATATAATATATATAAATATATAAATGTATGTATTTCCTGCCCTTATTGAGCTTAAATGTTTTCTTCAATGTATGTAATAATTTATAATGCATGTAACTAACAAAGGACTCATACCTAGGATATAGAGAGGACTTTTAACTCAATAAGCACAAGATAGAAAGTCCAGTAAGAAAGAAATGGTCAAAATACATGATAAGACACTGTAGAAAATAGGATATTCAAATTACCATTAAAACTAGAAATAGACATTCAACTCTATTATAGAATTTGCAATTCTCTGACTACAGAGTAAAACTGTAAAACTACAGTATGAAACCTACTAACTATCCATTTTAGAATGGCTAAAATTAAAACTCCAGAAAATGCTAAGTGTTAGCAAGGACGTGAAGCAATTGAAATCCTACTGCATTGCTGCCAGGAGTACTAATTGATAAAACCAACTTGGGAAACTGTTCAGTACTGTCAAATAAAGTAGAAGGTACCAGTGGCCCAGCAGTGCCTATCACACACCGTCCATGTTCATGGCAGTGCTACCTGTAATAATCTGATATTGGAAAAGATACCCCCTCCAATACCTTTTGGCAAGACCCTGGGACAAATATATTTTGTGATGTTCACCCTATGGGATATTATATAACAAAAGGAGGAAATGACCTACAGCTCCATGTAACAGTACTGGTCTATCTCAAAAACATAATGTTGAGTCAGAAAGCCAATGAGCAGAAGAAATTAATGGCTCTATGATTCCACTTATTTAAGACACAAAGACAAAACTAATTTGTCATGTTGGGAGTTGGGGGTGGTGGTTCTTCTCGGTCAAGGGTATAAAGAGTTTGTAACCAGCAGGAGGCATAAGGCAGCTCCTAGGGCCTGCCAATGTTCACTTTCTTCATTTGTGTGCTGGTTTGGTGGGTATATTAATCTTATGAAAACCTATTGAGCTGTACACATACGAGTCATTTCGTTAAACCTGCATATAAGATATTTCACAGGAGAGACTTAAAATAAATTCTGAACAAGTTATGGGAGGGGGCTATGTTTTCCCTAGAGGAAGCCAGGTCTCCAACAGTGGTGTTGAGCTAGGCTTTAAAGACAAGAATGGTTTCGCCACATAGAGGGATGATACATTCCATTATGAGCAGAAGCGTAGACATAGTAAAATGTGGGGCGATCCACGTAGCATGAGGTTTGTGGAAGACGCATAAATACAGCTATAAATAAAGCTAGAAAGGTAAGCCTGAGCCAGAATGTGGGGCGCCTTGATGGAGGCATTGGGCTTTTGTGAAACAGGCAGTGGGGAGCCATTGAGGGGGGTCTGAGCAGGGCAGCACTGATCTGAGCGGTGTTCAGGGAAGATTAACTTGGCAGTTGTGTTGTAGAATGAATTGGAAAGTGAAGAAACCGGGGGAAGGGAGACCAATTCCGAGGCAATTGCAGTTGTCTGGGTGGTACATAATTAGGCCTAAATTAGGGTAGTAGTGTGAGTTGAAAAGAGAAGATGTGTGTAAGAAGCATTAGATGAGACAAAGCAACTTATTGGATTTTTATGTCAAGGGAGAGAGAAAAGTCCAAGGAGGCCGGTCCAGGCGACTGGAAGATAAATCATGCTGTTAACTGAAACAGATGAATTAGGATCTCTTTCTCCAGGGCAATGGCTGCGCACGGGTGGTTTTTTGTATCTTATATACCAACGCTATCCCCTGAACACGACAGCTCTGTGCAGCCCAACGTGGCACCTCTGGAGCCCATCAGGAAGATACCAAGGCACTTGGCCAGGCATGGGTAGATAAAACAGACCGTGACTTTCTTACAGTGGGAGCTGTCCAACCAAAGAGTGCCTTTTCCAACCTTCTTTGCCAGTGAGGCTGGAGATAGGAGTAGGTTGCAAGAAGTAAATGATGTAACTTTGAGACTGCATCTTAAGTGTTCCTCTCCTTTTCTTTCCCCCCGTCCTGCCAGCCTTGGGCAGATGTGATGCTGTGATGCTCCAGCAATGGGAGCACAGCCACAGGACACGAGTCCAGAAGCAACAAGGCAGAGGCAGCCTGAGTTCTAGATGATTATAAACCACGTCTCCAGCTGAGTAATCTCCTTGGAATTTTCTGTGGCAGAGAAATAAATTCTTCCTTGTTGTGTCACCATTAGCTTGAGTCTTTCTCTATTAATAGAGTTAAGCTGATCTCCTAAATAATTCAGACCCAAAGCTTGTGGTTTTGATCCTGGAGATATATTAAAATGTCATTTTTTGGGGGGGGAGTGGGGGGCGTGATTATCTGGTACCAGGTGCCAGTTACAAAGCAGCTCAAAGATGCCACATAGAGATCTAGGAACCTTTCTGAAGCTGTGTGGCAGTGTCTCAAGCAGGGCTCACTCATAACAAAAAATGCTATGTGTGGCGCACTTGCAAAAGGCAAACACTGACTTTATAGAAGCATCTCAATTACACTGTCAGCTAGATCCCATTCTCATCCCCACATTCCAGATGAGGAGACCAAGTCATCAAGAAGGCTTAAAACATCTTCCAAGTTTCTGTTGTAATGGTCATAATCCTATTTCTAAAATCCGCTGTTCGTGATCTGACACTACAAATAAATTGGAAGAGCATAGAGATAGGGGCACCTGGGGCTCTCAGTTGGTCAAGTGCCCCACTTTGGCTCAGATCATGATCTTGCAGTTCATAAGTTCAAGCCCCGTGTTGGGCTCTGTGCTGACCGCTCAGAGCCTGGAGCCTACTTCAGATTCTGTCTCTCTCTGTCTTCGCCCACGGGTGTTCTCTCTCTCTCAAATATAAATAAATATTTTAAAAATTATTTTAGAAAAAGAAAGAGCATAGAGATATATCATTCTGTGTTGACTTCTACCAACTGTTAAAAGAGTTTGCAGCCAACTCACAGAAAAGATGAAAGATTCCTGTTTCGTGAAATGCAGACCTTAGCTTTGACTTCTCATGATGAAACCTGATGGCTCCAAAGCCTCAACTGCCTGTGGCCCACCAGGGACTTCTGTCCTTTGCATGAGTGTTGGAGAGGACAGGCTCAGTGGAGCAAGGTGGAAGGGACAGAGAGACAAGACAAAGAATAATGTGAGGCACGGCAGCATCACCTGAAAATTAAAGTTTCCTGCTGACTTTAGTACAACAACGTAGAAAGCAACATGAAGAGAGAGGCTGCAAGGTATTTGTGAAGATATTGGGTGCTGCTAAGAATGGAGCCCACAAGTTTGCAGTCATCTCCATGCCAAATTGCTGAAGGGTCTGTTCAAAAAAGTGTAACAATGATAACAATAAATCTGTCCATTTCTAGTCCAACGAGATGTTCCAGCAAGCTCTGTGTCTGATAAAAGAAAGACCTTAACCAGCTCGTCTCTCTGGCCACGAACATGTAGGTCAAGGAGCATGTTGTGGCTGCGGGCAGAGGCGGCTGTGACTGAGTGACTGTGGGTGAAGGCGGTGGATGGCTTCCCTGGGGCTCAGTTACCATCCCCATCAAAGAGTTGATGGATGTGGTATTCTCGCCTCACCACGGAGTGACGTACAGAAGGCTGATGAGCTTGAGGCACCCCAGGACCAGCGCAAACTGTAAAGGCAGGATAACTTCTGTTGCAAAAGAGATACTGAAAAAGACACAGATATAAGGGAGGTAGCCCAGGGAGCCAGAAAAGACCATGAGATGGAAGGAGGAGTCTTGCTTGGGGAACACATGGAATCAGCTCAAGTAGGTGGCATGAGAGACACATCTCAAGGCTTTGCATTGGTTAGGTTGTTTTTGGCACAAGCCATTAAGTAAGGCTCTTGCCTCCTTCGACGTCTTCCTGGGGTCAGATGATCCCAGAGAAAACCTTCAGAGCCCCAGCGAAGGGTCCCTTCACTTACCAGTTTGTTATGAGGGTAAAACACATAGATAACAGGGACTCTCTCTGTATAATGTGAAGCATTTTATCCCACTTTATAGAAATGAAAAATAATTTCCAGGTACTAAATGAAGGGCTAGTCGTCATTTTGCTTGTGAAATAATGAAGTCGATTTGGGCATTCTGCCCACTGACCAGGAATATAATTCCAAGTTCTTGTCGTATCCATGGAAAAATCCAATTAAAAATTACAGCATGTTTTCCTCGAACATAATTTTCCATAAATGTCTGTGTGTAATAATATCTGTAATCTAAGACAAAATATACAAATCAATAGATGGGCTGTGTAATTGCAAAGGGTTTATTACTTTATAGGCTCTTTCAGGGTCCTTGAGAAATGACCAGAGGAGATGGTACAAGGCCAAACGTTGCAAGTGGAAGCAGAAACAGTGTACTCAAAGCTTCCTTGCCTACCAGGAGAATGACAACTTTGGTGGCCAGAACACACTGTCTGTCTATATACACACACACATGATATGACACCCATCACCCAGGAAAATCGTCACCCATCCAGCTTGGGAAACAGGGTGGGGTTAAGTGTTATGAGAGCTGGAATATGAGCAGTGTTAGATTATCATAAAAATAATGCTGCCTTCTATTTATGTAGTGCCTTGCTCCTGCTGCATTCCTGGTTCAGCCTTATCTTACTGTGAATTCTATTAATACGTTATATTCAAAGTCATCTTTCATGCACATATCATTACTGGCATCCATTCTCACACAGCCCCACTATGGGGTTACCTAAAATTAATCTTGTTTCAGAAGCAGAGGTGCTGGGCATGAAACACTCCGGTCATGCAATGCCACTAGTCACCGGGGGCAGGGATAAAACCCGGCTCATCTTGCATGACACCACGGTCCCTGTCCCCGCTGCCTCCTCACCCCCATTATCCACATCAGAAGGGATCTTGCTAAGTTGGAGAGACAGAAGGGGGTGCAGGGAAGTCAAGTGGCCCTAGCATGCTACCTGGGCACATTTTGGAGCCTCTCTGAGCAGCAGTTGACTCATTCCCAAAGGCAGCACAGAAACTCCATCTTCTCTAGACCATCAGAGTGATTGATGATGGGTGACTGTCAGACAGTCGATCCTTACCATAATGGAAAAAAATGAGACCCTGGACAATAATGAACACTTGACCTTTTCTTACAGTTTGGGAAAAGGGACAGAGCTGACCCCAGAGATGGGGCCATCCATGCAGGGTCTCTCCTCAGAGTTCATGCCTCCCAGGGAAATTCTTCAAGCTCACACTCTAATTTTTCCTCTTTAGTCTGCCCCCTCCATCACAAGCACATGTTCCCATTATAAAAACAGAAGTATTCCAGATCTGAAATAACTTGAGATTTGGTATCACGAGTGATTAGCTCTGACTCCAAATGTACTGCCTGTTCGGTTTAATCTTCTCTTGTTGCTTGTTCTCTTACAGCACCACGCTCCCTCACGCTTCTGAGAGTTTCCATATGCTAGTCCCTCCTCACGAAATGCCTTTCATCTCCATATTTATCAGCACAACTCAAAGCAGACCTTTTCCACCTGGCACTGTTGGTGACATAAGATGGAAAGCCAAAATTGCAGGGGGGGGAAATGTCCTTTCTGGATTTTGTTATCAGAACCAAAAATTGCAGAGAGGATGCTCTTAGAAAGAGGTAAATGAGGAGAGAGACTTAGAGGAGACCAAGGACCAATCATGGAGAGGACAATGAGGGTTCCAATGTTTGAGTGGGGGTCTTGGGGATGAATGAAAGGCAGCATGCCCACCCCCCTCTCTCCCGGGCCGTGCTGGGAACACAGTGGCCAGAATATCTGCCTGGGGAGGGTCCTCCTCCCTTTCACAAGTCATTCTCAGGAACTTGAAGCCTCTCCTACTGGCCTGGGCCACAAGCGCATCAGCATGTCCTAGTGTGACCCAAAGACCATAAAGCCATGCTAGAAAGTTCTGTGAATAAGGAAACAACCCGCTGCAAGTCCTAGTGTGAGAAGGAGCCCCTCTGGCATTCCCTAGCCATCCAGAAGGAAGAGGCTGCAAGCCAGAGTCCATCTGATTTCAGCCAACTAGTATATCATTTTGTACTCAATTGAATTTTGAGGTGAAATTTTAGATCTCTTAACATTCCATGTCTCTAGTGCATTGTCGGTAAGTAAATATTAATTTAATAAGTAAATGAAGATTCATTTTTGTACCATTCTGCACGGACTTCCTCAGAGGCTAAGTCAGAACACTGCTGGGCAAGTGTTCAGAGCCCCCGCACATGCTAATGTGGTTCCTATAATTAACGCAAGGAGGACCCTGCGGGTGTGGTCACTCTTGGACACCTGGGCATAAGTCAGTCTCTAGATCAAGGTCGCTTGTCCTCCAGGCTCATCAGAGTCCTCTGTATGTTTCCCCTTTTTACATCCCACCCAAATATCAATCTAAGCCCTTCTTTCATGAAGCCCAGTAACATTCTCTTTCCTCCCTGCCTCCGCAGTGAGCAGGCACTGAGGACAGAGGATGGAGCAGGAGGGAGCCTTGGGGTGGGGAGTGGGTAGTACACTCATCTGCTTCCTCCAGCCCCAAAGTAGTGACTTCAAGCCATGAACTACGAACGCTACCAAACCTTCCCCAGCTCCCCACCACCACACACACAACCTCCTTGGGGAAATTCAGAATAACACTTAGGAAATGTGTGAGATCTGTGGGATGCCTGGGTGGCTCAGCTGGTAAAGCATCTGACTCTTGTTTAAGCTCAGGTCATGATCTCAAGGTTCGGTTTGGAAGTTTGAACCCCACATCAGGCTCCGTGCTGATAGTGCGAAATCTGCTTGGCATTCTCATTCATTCATTCATTCTCTCTCCCTCTCTCACTTTCTCCCTCCCTCTCACTCCTTCCCCCCTTGTTTGCATGCTCTCTCAAAATAAATAAACATAAAAAAAACGGGAAATGTATGGTATCTGGGAGTGCTTTGCGCGGATGCTAGTTATGTTCAGGAAGAATGGTGCATTTCTTAAGGCCATTTATATTCCCACTCTCATTTTTTATTCTTTTTTATCCTTTTCTGGTATTATGTACATGATTCTTTTTTTTAAGCCAGACATTACATTATAAAAAATGAGATGCAACAGAAAAGAGTCTTTTATGCAAATGCTGGGGGACGCAGAAGAGTAAATGAAAACCATTTATAATATGTAAAGTTCAGAATCAGCTGGTGTTTAATAAGAAACAAAGTTTAGACAAATGTTCCCCGTAAATCACTTTTGAGTTTACTTAGCATTCTGTTTCTTCACAACCCGAGCACTTCTTAGCTCAATGAATGCACTGACTTAGTGACTGGTTGACAGTGACTCCTGCGTGCATTACATGTGTCCTTGGTTGTGATTTTTCCCCCTAATGTTATGCTTCCTCAGCCAATCCAAACAGCACACGGGTGTATGTGCACGCGCACGTGTGTGTGTGCAGAAAATTAATACTTCATGTAAAACAATTCTGTAGTCAAACTCCTGCAAAATAACTCCAATGATATTTCTAGTGATGACACTCTAATAATGATCCTAGTTACTCAGCTGAGTTACCCAGAGGTTAAGGTCCAGGACTTCAGAGGGGTCCTGATTCTTTTATTTCTCTCACAATGACGTGTAGTCCATAAACAGCCACCACAAGGGCTCACTTAAAACATATCCTAAACCCTCCCACGTGTCATCTTGGCCACCCTTCCCATCCTGGTCCATGTCGGCAACATCACAGTGCTCACATTGGCTCCCTCTTTGTGCTCTTCCTCCTCTACAGTCTACACTCTGGAGAGGCACTGAATGATGTGGGTAAAACATGTTGGAAAAGATAGTTTTCCTTCTCTGTTATAATGTGGGTAATTCTTTTTGAAGGATAGACACTATATTTTGAAAAATGAGATTTGGGGGGGACACCTGGGTGGCTCAGTCGATGAAGCCTCCGACTTCAGCTCAGGTCATGATCTCATGGTTTGTGGGTTGGAGCCCCACATCAAGCTCTGTGCTGACAGCTCATAGCCTGGAGCCTACTTTGGATTCTGTGTCTCCCTTTCTCTCTGCACCTCCCCTGCTTGCACTTGCTTGCTCTCTCCCTCTCGCTCTCTGTCTCAAATATAAATAAATAAACTAAAAACTATTCATCCTAAACCCGAGTGAAATCACAGAAGAAGTGGCTGACTGTGGGTGGTGTGGACAGAGCCATCATCCAACAAACTGCAGATATTCAGCCAGAGGAAGTGAGTGAGGACAAACTTACTGACATAAACGAGGGAGTGAGAGCAAAGATGAAGGAGTGTCAGAAGGGAGGCTGGTAACAGCCTCTCATTCAGGGAGCCCTCAAAAGTATTTCATGACATGGGAAGCACAAAGGACTTTTGAAAGCTGATCCAGACTTAGAGGCGAGTAGGACAATTTGCCCAAATATGGAATAGATGTTCACTCCATATGGTAAGTTAGACCACAGAAAGAAGACAAGAACTACACAACCTATTCTTGTATCTTACACAGAAATGCAACAATTAGTTTTCGTGTTTCTGATGCTTTAAATTACAGTAGATTAAAGAAAGACTGGTTGAAAATGAGTCTCTTGTAGACAACAAATAGATGGGTTTTGTTTTTTTATCCATTCTGCTGCCCTGTGTCGTTTGGTTGGAGCATTCAGTCCATTTACATTCAGTGTTATTATTGAGAAATGTGGTTTTAGAGTCATTGTGTTCTCCCTAGAATTCATGTTTATAGTGGTGTCTCTGGCACTTTGTATTCTTTGCAACATTTCCCTTATAGAGTCCCTCTTAGGATTTCCTGAAGGGCTGGTTTGGTGGTCATGAATTCTCTCAATTTTTGTTTATTTGGGAACACTTTTATATCACCTTCTTTTCAAGTGCACATGGCACATTCTCAAAGATTGACCACATACTGGGGCATAAAGCAGCCCTCCATAAGTATAAATGAATAGAGATCATACCATGCACACTTTCAGATCACAATGCTATGCAACTTGAAATGAACCACAGAAAAAAGTTTGGAAAATCTCTAAAAATGTGGAGGTTAAAAACCACCCTACTAAAGAATGATTGTGTTAATCAGGCAATCAGAGAAGAAATTAAAAAATATATGGAAACCAACCAAAATGAAAATACAACAATCCAAAATCTCTGGGATGCAGCAAAGGCAGTCCTAAGAGGAAAGTATATTGCAATCCAGGCCAATCTCAACAAACTAGAAAGAGCACAAATTCAAAATTTAACAGAGCACCTACTGG
>NC_043708.1:132661739-132725137 GCF_006229205.1 Suricata suricatta
CTCTTCTTTTTTTGGTGGTGGGGGTGGTTATGTTTAAATGAAGTTGCTTTTACAACACCAAAGACATAATCATCCATTTCCTACATAAAAGGTAGCTACTTTTTTGCATGGACCTCAAGCATACTGTAGTATAGAGGTGGAATTTAAGGAAAGGTATTAAGCAGGCTGTGTTGTAGCCTATGAACAAGTAATATATTGTATCATTTATCTTGAATGTATCATAGATAAGCTGCTATATAACGATTGCCACTTCAGATGGCTGTGAAATTAGGTGATTAACTAGTTGTTACTTAACTTTCTAATTTCTGTGTAAGTCTAATTACATGAAATAGAATTTGGGATTTTGATTTTTTACTTTGCTTTTCTGTTTGAAGTGTCATTGTAACTACTGTATTGTAAATGATGGAAAATAATTGCATATGTTAAAAAAATATGAAACTTTATAAAGTAAAAAAATACAATTTTTAAATAAAAAAAAAGACTAACTTTGCTCTTTTTTCATTTTCTGATACACGTGTGACAATAAGAGTTTTTAATGGCTTGGACAAAATTTTACACATCAAAGAACAATTGGAGATTGTCCAGTTGGTTTTTAAGATCATGTTGTGTGGTTTCAGCATGCGTGGTCATTTATACGATCCCTCACTACTGAATACACCGAGGGCTGCTTATAATCGATTAATCCTGGAGCAAACAGAAGAGGGAACAAGAGAATCGAGAGTATATGCAACACATTTTTTAAACAATAGCTACGTGACAGATTATAAACCAGCCATGTCAATAATGTCATTAAATGTAAGCATTGCAAACGTCTCAACTAAAAGACAGATATTGTCATATTAAATGTAAAAAGCTAAGCCCAATTATAAGCCATTTTTAAGAAATACACTGTAAATAACAAATATGCTTATCAAGGAAGAAGATAGAAAAATATATGCCATAAAAACACTCATCAAAAGGAAACTGGCTATATAAATATTAGACGAAGCTGACTTCAGAACAAGAACTATTACTAAGGATAAAAAGAGACATCATATCCTGATAAAGAAGTCAATTAACCACAAAGACAAAACAACCCTGAATGTGTTCGCACCTCACATCAAAGCTTTAATACATACAGAGCAAAAACTAATCGTTTGTGACTTCACAATTCCTCTCAGGAATACATAGTGCAAGTAACAAAACATCAGTATGTCTTTGGAAAACCTGATGGAGAGTATCACTCATGTATCAAAATTGACATTTATGGAACACTCCATCAGACCATAGAATACACACTGTTTTCAAACGCACATGAAATATTCACCAACATAGATTATATTCTGTGCTGTAAAAAAAGGCCACAACAAATTCAAAATAATTTAAATCATATAAACTGTGTTATCTGACTATAAGGCATTAAATTATAACAGTCATCAAAACTGGAAAAATATCTAGAAAATCCCTCCAAATTTAGACATTGAACACACATTTCCTTTTTTGTTTAAATGTTTCTTTAATTTTTTATCTTATTTATTATTATTTTGTTAATGTTTGTTCATTTTTTGAGAGAAAGGGAGACAGAGCACTAGCGAGGCAGGAGCAGAGATAGAGGGAAACACAGAATCCGAAGCAAGCTTCAGGCTCTGAACTGTCAGCACAGAGCCCAACACGGGGCTCAAACTCACAAGCTATGAGACCAAGACCTGAACCGAAGTCGGATGCCTAACCGACGGAGCCACCCAGGCACCCCAAACACACATTTCTTTTTTTTTAAATTTATTTTTATTTTTATTTTTTATAATAGTTTATTGTCAAATTGGTTTCCATATAACAGCCAGTGCTTCTCCCCACAAGCGCCCCCCTCCATGACCATTACCCCCTTCCCCCATCCCCGTCCCCTTCAGCCCTCAGTTTGTTCTCAGTATTCAATAGTCTCTCATGATTTGTGTCCCTCTCTCTCTCCAAACACACATTTCTAAATAACTTATGGGTCAAACAAGAAGTTATAACAAGTATTAGAAAATATTTTCAATTGAATGAAAAATAAAACATTAAAACATGTAGGATGCAGCTAAAGCAGCACTCAAAGAAAAGAATCAGATAGAAAAGGAGCGAGATCTCAAATCTATGATCTAAACTTTCACCTATGACACTAGAGGAAATGCAACAAAGTATACTTATGGCATTCAAGAAGAAAGCAAATGATAGTAGTAAGGGCAAACATGAGAAATTTAAAACTAATAGAAAGAAAACAATTAAAACAATAGCTAGTGTTTTGAAAAAAATAATAAAGTTCATTATCTTCTAGCGCAATGATAAACAAGTTAGAGCCCAGGGGCAGAACCCAACCCACGGTCTGTTTTTGTAAATAGAAGTTTTATTGGAATACAGCTTCCCATGTGTTTGTTTTCTGTAGCTGTTTTCCACCACACCAAGGAAGTTTAGTGATTGAGACAGACCAAATGACTTGCATGTTCAAAAATATTTACTATATATCCCATTATACAAAAAGTTTATCCAACCCTATCCTCCTCTGTTTCTACTGAAGAAGAAAAAAGAATAAATATTCAATATCAGAAATGTTGAAACAGGGGATTTCATTACAGAGCCTATAGTCATAAAAAGGATAACAAAGATATAAAATAAAAAATTATTCCAATTATTTGACAAATTAGGTGAAATAAATAAACTTCCTGGAAGACACTCAAACTCACTCAAAAGCAAGTGGATAACCTGAATAGTTGTATAGTTACTGCAGATATTGAAATTGTAGGTAAAATCCCCTGCATGAGAAACGTCAGATTCAGATGACTTCACTGAGGAGTTTTATTAATATTTAAGGAAGAAATGACACCATTTCTACATAAGCTTTTTTTTTTTTCAGGAAATAGAAAAGGACAGAACATTTCCCCACAGGTGTTTAAAGCCAGAATTATCCTGAGATCAAAAGAAAGACATTATAAGAAAAGAAAGTCTACAGAGCAATATCGCTCATAATCAGAGGAACAAAAATCTTCAATAAAATATTAGGAAATTGAGTCCAGCAAGATTTGAAAAGGATAATACATCATGACCAAGGGAGTTTATCCCAAGGATGTGAGTTTGGTTCAACATTAGGAGATCAATCTGTGTAATTCACCACATGGATGGATTAAAGAAGAAAAATCATATAATACTCTCAATAGATGCAGAAAAATCATTTAACAAAGTTTGATATCCATTCATGACAAATACTCTCAGCAAACTAGGAGTGGAAGGGAACTTCCTCAGGGTGATAAAGGTCATCGACAAAAAATCTACAGCAAATATCACACTTATTAATGAAAGTCTGACTGCTTTCCCATTGGACTGAGCAAAACACAAGACTATCTGCTCTCTCCAATCCTGTACAGCATCATACTGGATAGCTCATCTTCTGCAATAAGGTTGGAGTTCTGCTGTGGTGGGTAGAATATATATAGAATTTTTAAAAATCCATCTCAATTTGCAGATTAACAGTTATCTAAGTACATGGGGCCCCTGGGTGTCTCAATCACTTAAGCATTCTGTTTGGGCTCAGGTCATGATCTCATGGTTCATGAGTTCAAGCCCTGTGTCAGCCTCTGTATCCTGTGTCTCCCTCTCTGCCCCTATCCCACTTACACTTGGTTTTGTTGCTTCTCTCTCTCAAAAATAAACAAACATTTAAGAAAACCAATTATCTAAGTAGAAAATCCCAAGACTCTACAAATAAGCTGCTAGGAAATCAGTGAATTCAACAAGGTCACCAGATAAAGGGTCAATCATAAAGATCAGGTGTACACGCTATCAATGAATAGCTATTAATTTTTAAAGTACTTTTAATAACAGCACCAAAAATACAAAATATTTGGGCACTATCTAAGAAAATGTGTACACAATTATTATGCTGAAAACCGCAAAACACAGAGAGAAGGAATTAGAGAAAGCTTAAAGAGAGAGATACTACGTTCACAGATTAAAAGGAGTAAGATCATTCAAGTCAATTCTTCTGAAATTGATTCACAGATTCAAGTAATTCCAACTGAAATCCTAACAAGACATTTTGTTGAAATGTACAAGCTGTTTTTAAAGTTTACAGGGAAAGACAATTTTTTAAATGTTTATTTATTGTTGAGAGACAGAGTGTGAGCAGGGGAAAAGCAGAGAGAAGAGACACAGAATCTGAAGCAGGCTCTAGGCTCTGAGTTGTTAGCACAGAGCCAGGTTCAGGGCTCAAACTCACGAACTGTGAGATCATGACCTGAGCTGAAGTCAGCCACTTAACCGACTGAGCCACCCAGGCACCCGGAAAGATAATTAAAACAGTGAAACACAATGATGAAGAAAAACAAAGTTTGAGAGCTCACACTAGTTGATTTCAAGACTTAGTGTAAAGCCTCAATAATCAAGAGAGTATATTAGTGGGGAAAGAAACAAACAAACACATGGAACAATTAAAGAAGATAGCCCAGAAATAGACCCAAACAAATTTAGTCAAATGATTTTTTGGCAAAGATGTAAAGATAATCAGTGGAGAAAGGATGGCTTTTCAACAAATCACGTGAGAATAATTAGACATCCATAGGCAATAAAAATAAGACAAGAAAAATTTTCACCCACTCCTTATACCAACATACAAAAATTAACTCAAAATAGGTCATAATCTAAATATCAAATCTAAACTTATAATAGAAAACATAGTAGCAAATCTTCATAACCCTAGGTTATAGCTAAGATTTCTTAGATACAACACCAATAGAATTGATGAAAGAAAAGGTTACTATTTTGAACTTCATCACAACTCTAATCCCTTGTTCTTCAAAAGACACTAACAACAATGAAAAGACAAGCCAACAGATTGAGAAAATACTCATTTGCAAAACACATGTTTGACCACAGTCTTGTATTTATCCAGATTATATAAAGAATCCCTGAAACCAAATAACAGCTCATTTTTTTTTAACGAGCCAGAGGTTTGAATAGACACATTACGAAAAAGATGTATCAATGGCATATGAATACATGAAAAGATTGTTGACTTCATTATTCATCAGAAAACTGCCCCAAATCAGATACTGCTGCACACCTATTAAAAGCCACTGGAACAACAAAAACAAAAAGTTACGAAAGCTCATCAACATTTGTTAAGGACAGACTAAATGGGAATGAAAAAGAGATCCCTCTTCTCTACTGGTGTTGGACGTGCTGGGGAAGACTTCCGGTGCCTTGGATGTGTAAGGAAAGGGAAAGAAGAGAGCCAAGGATGGCTTCTAGGTTTTCAGCCACAGCAGTCTGAATGACTGTGGTGGCTATTTACAGGCAGGGAAATGGGCGAAAGGAAGATTTGTTGAGAAAATAAAACATTGGAAAGAACTGGAGTATCAACTCCTCTCATTTTTAAGCCCTGAAAATATACCTACCAGGAAAAGAAATAGAGATAAAGAAAAATTATCTTGGCCCATTATATATGTCTGACTTTCATCTTGATGCTATAAATAATTGAGCAAAAAATGTATACTTTATATAATTGCCATTAACCCATCAAATAAAAAAGTCTATTGCGACCTACCCCGTGCCCAGTGCTAGGCTGCAACCATGAAGGACACCAAAATTAAAAGTTCTGATTGCTGCTCTCAAGTAGCTTTTGACCTAATTTAAGGGATAACCTACTGGAAATTCATAAGTAGAAAAACAAAATTAAAAAAAAACTGACAAAAATAAAAAGACATTGAGCATGACATAAATAGTGTCCTATGGTTGTCCATGCACATTGTCAAATGGGGGTGGGGGGCAGACACAGAGCTGACTTCAGTGGACAGGTTATCCTTGTATGCTCCAATAGTCTGGAAAGCTCTTTTGGTGGAAGAATTTGCTTCCCAGGCAAAATAATAGAGAGGATGTTTCCTATCAAGATACATAATCTACAACACAATGTGGTTCTCCCTTTGTCTCTAGTGGAAAATTTATCAGTTTCTTAAAGAAATGGGACTAGAAGGAGGAAAATAAATTTTGTAAAATAAGTAAAGAGCCTCTAAACAATTCTTTGTAGAATTTTCCAGCCATATATTCTGTCATTGAAAGTCCAAAAATGAATATGGGCCCAGCCATTCTTTCTGCCCTCCTGGAAGCCTCTTTATGGCCAGAGGTAAGAATTCGACACTGTCTTTGATCTTCTGATTGTAAAGTCCTCAAAGAGCATGTACAATGAATGACTGGCCTTATATTAATAGACCATACTTTCTGTGCCAAGATCCTTGTCCAGGATAAACAACTTTTGGCCCATCAGCCAGCCTAGACAAAGATCAAAGTTAACGTTCTCTGTGTAACCCTTTCATATAAAAATATTTTGGAAAGCAGTAGCACTAAGCTACACATAACTGACACAGCTTACCTGTGGTATCATTTATTTTTCATCTCTCCAAAGCAAATAGAAAATGCTTTCTGCATTAGAGGTACCTGTTTGCAAACAATAGCCTGCTGGGATTGTCTAGCCTTAAATAGACATCCATGTGACCACATTCTGGTTAAAGGCAATCCATAGGTCCTAAAGCACCAGTTCCCCTGGGAAAGGGCTTGAGGCTAGCGCTCCCCACTAAGGACTCCGAGATTTTGGATAGGGCTTTCCAAGGGCAATTGAGAGTAAAGTGAAGGACAGAGCTCAAACTATTTGTGTCACCAAGCTTCGCAGTGAGTTTTGGTCACCATATTGATGACATTGGTAGTCAATTAATTTTATAGTGAAAAAGAACACGGTGATACGAGAGCAAATGTGAAATAATAATTAGGGAATACCACTGAGTCCAAGACCCCTTCACAATGGGAGAGCTC
Organism: Suricata suricatta; assembly: GCF_006229205.1. Classification (NCBI taxonomy): domain Eukaryota; kingdom Metazoa; phylum Chordata; class Mammalia; order Carnivora; family Herpestidae; genus Suricata; species Suricata suricatta. The sequence goes on from NC_043708.1 coordinate 132,668,550, forward strand.
TTTTCATCTTGGATGAGTCTAGCAGTTACTCTGTGTGACAAAATAGAGGATGGGAGGTATATAGCATCTCATATTCTGCCTCAGCACAGCTGATTTCCAAAAGGGGAAAATGACAGAAAGGGGAATCAGGAGTTGGAGAAAAGAAAACAGAGGAGGGGAGAGAGAGAGAGAGAGAGAGAGAGAGAGAGAGAGAGAGAGAGAGAGAGAGAGAGAGAGAGAGAGAACAACTCCAAAACCATATAAGACAAAAGAGAAGTCATTGTATTGCTTGGAGAAAGAATGGCAGATGACAACCAACCCTTCTGAGAAACAGAAGGGATCTCAACCCAGTCTTGGGTCCCCACATGGACTTAGGAGTCTGCACACAGCTATGAGGATATTCAGACAGGCTAAAGAAACTGAAATCTATTTGTAATAAGGGATACCTGAGGTAAATATCCACGTTTTGCCAAGCCAACTCTAGACTGGATCCAACTTGCTCCTCTCTGGATGCTGTTCACACCTCAGTTCAGATGTGTCTCCTCAGAGAGGCTACGCCTGACCCGCCAACCCAAAGCAACATTCTCAGTCACCCTCTCTGTCAGCAGGACCGATGACTGAAACCATCCCATGTACATCAACCAGAGAGATTTGAGTGCAAGAAATTGGTTACAGAGGTGTTAGAAAGGCTGAGATGTTATTAGGAACGGTGAGAAGTCCTGGGAGTTCTTCAGGACTTGGAGAACAGAGAGAGGAGAAGGCGTTGGCCGACCACAGGGTGAAGGAGCCCCCCTCACACACACAGCCTGTGAGGACGCCTGAAAGAGGCACCAGACAAGTTGGCTGAGTGTGGCGTAGGGCAGGACAAGGCTCTGCAATAAGGCTGTGTGGTGTTTACTTTCTTCGTCTTCTGTATATTACGATGTTCTGAAACCCTAAAACCCTTTCTGGCTAGGGAGATGCTGCCCCCATGTAATGGCAGCCAGTTCTCTCTTTTTTTTTTTTATGTAATAGTTTATTATCAAATTGGTTTCCATATAACACCCAGTGCTTCTCCCCACAAGTGCCCCCCACCATGACCATCTTTTTTATTAAGTTTATTCATTTATTTTGAGATGGAGAGAGCAGGGCAGGGGCAGAGAGCAAGAAAGAATCTCAAGCAGGCTCTGCGCTCAAACCCAAGAACCCTGAGATCTTGACTTGAGCTGTAATCAAGGGTTGGAAATGTAACCAACTTTTTTGTAAATTTTGTTTTACTGTTTTTTATTTACTTTTGAGAGACAGACAGAGACAGCATGAGTGGGGGGGTGGGAGGGAGGGTCAGAGAGAGAGGGAGACATGGAATCTGAAGCAGGTTCCAGGCTCTGAGCTGTCAGCACAGAACCCAATGCGGGGCTCAAACCCACGAACCGTGAGATCATGACCTGATCCAAAGCCGTACACTTAACTGACTGAGCCACCCAGGTGCCCCGAAACTTAACCAACTTGAACCACCCAGGCGCCCAGCCAGCCAGTTCTTAGGAGAGCAAAGGACTCAGCTGGGAGCATGCTCTTGATCGGGAAACTAACCAGACCCAGCCAGACCTCCTCCATCTGCTCCATACACCCTAAGAGACAATATTCCCCTATGCAGATGATCCCAGGGCCTGGTACCAGGCAACGAGAGGCCACCCCCATAGGTTAGAGGCCACCAGCATTATTCAAACCTCTCCTGAACCATTCCCCTGGCCCTGCCTTGTCCTTCCCACAGAATCCTTAATAAGGGCTCAGTCCTTTATGCATTCTTCCTCCTGACAGCTTGCAAGTTTCCCCATGTAGCCCTGGCTCTGAGAACCGTGAGTGTAACTTCTGTTTGCCTGCGTCCCTCCAGTGCCCCCTCTTAGAGCAGAGCCTGACTGTCCATCCCATAAGTGAACCCAGAGCTGTTTGCCCAAACTGGTGAAGGGTTCCGGGGTCCACAGTTGCTGCTGAAAGAGAGCAAGAAAGACCCCCCTTGTGCCTCTTAATTCTCAGCAAGGCTCCTCTTCCCTGTCAAGCAATGCAGAACCTTGAAGGATGTTTAGGCAAGAGTCAGGAAATAGTTTCTCTGATCCGCATTCCTTCCTCAGCTCACCTCCAAAATATGCCAGAGTACAGAAAGGCAAATGGCCAAAACAGTGTGTTCCTTCAGATGTATCGCTCCCTGAAATGATTCATTTATTTGTGACTGACTGACCCACTGCCTAGCTCCTGCCCGTAGAATGAAAAAGCAAGAGATTGAAGGCATTGATCATCTCACTCACTCCTGTTTTCCCAGTGGCTCAGGCAGGGCCCAGCGTAAGTTGGTGCTTAATAAGTACTTGTTCAGCAAATGAATGAAGGAAAAATAATGAAATGTATAGTCTATTAAATAGATTACTCATTTAAACTCACTCCATATTAAGCTGTTTCATTTCCCTATATTGGTTTAGTTATTTCTACCAATTATTTTCTTTATAAATTCCTAATAGAAGCAAGGAAAGAAGGAAGGAAGAGGGAAGAGAGGGAGGGAGGGAAGGAGAAGAGAGGAGAGGGGAGGGGAGGGCAGAGAAGGGGAGGGGAGGGCAGAGAAGGGGAGGGAAGGAGAGGGAGAGGAGGGGTGAGGGGAGGGAGGGAAGAAGGAAGGCAAAGGAAAACACTGCAGGCATTTTTGTGTACATTTATCACTATCTGGACTGGGTGTCAATACACTGACAGAGAAGCTAAGATTTTTGTGCCTAAGAGAAGACTAGTTCATGCCCTACTGCAGAAGAAGCCTTTCTGAATTCTTCCACCAGCTGTCCTCCTGTAAGTGAAGCCATTTCTCGGTCTCTCCAGACCAACCTCCAGTGACACCGCCTTGCATACTCCTTGGATGTTCTGGCCTTGTCCCAACACAGTACCTTTGCACATCCTGTGCTTATTGTTTGAATCACCCATCTCCCTTTCCCGGTTGGCAAACACATAAGATGTCACAAGGTTAATGAGACTTTTCTGGGCCTCTTCAAGCTCTCTCTACGCTTCTTTGGCTCTATCTTATGTCTAGCCTTCATGACACAATATGACAGCATTAGTTTAGCCCTCAGACTCTCCCACTAGAACGTGAGTGACAAGAGTCTGAGAACACTTTGGGTTTTTACCCATCATAGTGCCTAGCACAGAAGACACTGCACACAAACAGTGAAGGAAAGAAGTGTGGGAGAGAGAGATGGAGAGATGGGGGCCAGGGCGGGGGTGAGGGCAGGGGGGAATCGGAAGGAAGGAGAGAGAACTTCTCATTCTATAAAGAGACACAACATCTCCCTCTCTGTATGTTGTAATTATTAAACCAGTCCTCCGTAACCAAGAGAACTTCAAGTCGTGTTTTCATACGTTGAAATTTCATTTAAGAAAGAGACCCGCAATGGTCTCTCTCTTAGACAAACATAAACCATTTTAGATACAGGCCTATTTTTCTGCACAAATAGTGACACATCGCAAATCTCTATCCCTCTCAAGACTTATTCTTTCAAATAGCCTTTCTGGAGTCTGCTGATTCATGGCGCCAAGGTCCTTCTTTCCATTCTGTGCTGAACCTTCTAATAACGGTCTTCCCTGCCAACCAGTGTGAGGGCCCTCATCCCTGCTGACCACAGAACAGGTCTTGGAGGGGGTGCTAGGTTGTTTTCAAACACAAAAGCAAGCATGTGATTCTGATGTGAAAAGAAACAGGGCATACCCAGCTCAAAGCTGCCAGGCAGCCCCATGCTCCCATCCTGGAGATGCAGTGCTTACAAACAGGGCCTTGTTTAAAATTTTAAGTCTCTAGTGTTTCTCCACAAAGACCAGGTGAAACTCTAGATAACTCAGGGTTCATATAGCCTCGAGAGAGAATTGATGACTTAACACCATACTGCTGTCAACTTTCTCCCGAGAGAAATATCCGTATGTCAATATTTATAATGCCCAGTATTCAGCTTCCCTATCCAACTTCAAAATTCAGGATTTCCTTTTTGCCTCTCTTTAATCTTCTAATTGCCAAGAATCCTCAAAAGATTGGAATTAGTGATTCTGAGATTACATTTGCCAAGTTCCTTTAGCACCCTGGGATGGAATTCATTTAGACTGAGGATTTAAACTTCTTTCAACAGGTAAACATTCTCTCTCTACTTCCTTATATATCTTGAGTAGTGTGTGTCATTTGTACAGTTTTTCCCTGTTCTCACCACTTTAAAGCCTCGTTCTGTTGCTAAAAAACTCACAGTGGAGTCAGTTATGAGTACCTCACTTCTCCCTATCACCTGCTGAAATTACATCACCAGCAAAGGAAGAGGCTAAAGCCTCTTGCTATAAACAAAGCTTAAAGGGCCATCTGTGTTGTGTCCAGTGGTTTGTCTGTTCTGCACTAGTCTAAGATTTTTGTCTCTATGACCTAAGAACCAGGGATCTATGCTTCTAACTCACTTTTTTCCTTTACAGCACTTGTTCCTTTAAAAACCCATGCTTAGGAGCACTTGGGTGGCTCAGTCGTTTAGGTGTCCAACTTCGGCTCAGGTCATGATCTCACAGCTCATGGGTTCAAGCCCCACGTTGGGCTCTGTGCTGATGGCTCAGAACCTGGAGCCCACTTCACATTCTGTGTCTCCCTCTCTCTCCATCTCCCCCCCACTCACAGTCTGTCTCTCTCAATAATAAAGAAAAATTTATTAATTAAACAAAGAAAATAAAAACCCATGCTTAGTTTAATACCCTCCAGGTCTATCCACGTTGTTGCAAATGGCAAGATTTCATTTTTTGTCATCACTGAGTAGCATTCCATTAGGTGGGGAAAATGGGTGATGGCCATTGAGAAGGGCACTTGTTGGGATGAGCACTGGGTGCTGTCTGTAATGATGAAACAGGGAATCTACTCCCAAAGCCAAGACTACACTAGCTAACTTGAAAATGAATTATTAGAAAAACAAATAGAATAAAACTAAATTAATTTGAAAAAGTAGTAAAAATAAAACCCTGTGCTAATCAGAAATGTAATCTGTGTGTCAAAATGGTAGAGAGAGCGCCACATGGAAATATTCTTGGTAAATAGAGAGCTAAGTAAACAGTATGGTGGCACATAATATAGTCATGGGTGACAATATCAAAAGGGGCAAGGAGGTGTTCCTCCATGATGTAAGTCTCCTTCCCACCTCCATCTTCTCTGGGCTCCCTCCCCTTTGGAAGCAGCTTCTAGGACAAGGGTTAAGACTTCCTGCAGTTTCCGACAACTCACTGAACTAGTTGGGCTTGAAAAATGCCATTTATCTTTTCGAACAGAGAGGACATATAAATTATAGCTCAACAAAAATTAAACCATCGGCTGTGCACAGGCTAAGGAAACGATAGAGGCAATTTTCTCACATCCTAATTCACTGTTCTTAGCTAACAGTCCTGATGAAGTTCTTATTGAGACTCTCCACTTCTGGCCCTTCCTTGGTTTAACATCCATCAGGGGCTCCTCAACACTGACGAAATATCTGTCCTCTGTAGCATCCACTCTTTCTGCAAGAACATGCCTTTTCCAGCCCCTGAGAAGTTCCCCAACATCTCATTTCTGTGACTCTGTACAAGCTAGTCTCTGCCGCTAGCATGCCCTTAACCCTCCTTGACTTAATAAACATCTCTTCATCCTTAAAGACCCGTTGAAATCTCCCCTCCCCCAGGAAGATCTTTTCCCTCCTCTTCTAACCTTAATTTTCTCTTTCCCTATCACATCAGTTCCTCAGTATTTATGACTGTACTTAACAACACTGCATTTTTCCTCATGATCAAAGAAAACCTTGCTTTTTTCCCAATGTATGCAGTTCATCAAGGAGCTCTGTGATGTTCTTTATTCAAATCTGCTTACAGGAAGGCATACTGATGAAATTATCTCTTAAATTCTCCACTTCTGCTCTTGAAATGAATCATGGCTTCTGGCGATGGAAAAGTCAACTATGTCTCTTTGTATTGCCTACTTTAATTACTTGTCTTTATGTTTCCATGAGTAGAATGCATGCCACTTGAGGGCCGGACATCTGTTCATTCACAATATTGCCTGTCCTCTGTTTTTAGCTTTGTTTCCTGGTTTCCTGACTGAGGCCCCCCTTTTGCTATTCTCTTCTCTCACCTCATGGCTTGGCGTGACTACCTCATATATGAAAACGGGCTTCTATTCCATCCCTCTTTATAAACATTTTTAACATTTATTTATTTTTGAGAGACAGAGACAGAGCATGAGCAGGGGAGGGTCAGAGAGACAGGGAGACACAGAATCTGAAGCAGGCTCCAGGCTCTGGGCTGTCAGCACAGAACCTGATGTGGGGCTCGAACTCATGGACCATGAGATCATGGCCTGAGCCACCCAGGCACCTCTATTCCATCCTTCTTTGATGAATTTGTATCTAATGTTTTGAAGCCCGAAAAGACTACACTAAATATTCCTCGGCCCCTGTCACATCCTGTGCTTAACTCTCCAGGAGATCCCTGTCACATGTTGTCATTACTTATGGATTGTGTCCCCTCAAGTTTGTGAGCTCCGGGGGGACAAGAGCTATGTGTTTATCTTTCATTTTGGCCACAGGCCCTAGTATCAAGCCTGGCATACAATAAGCCTAGATGACTGCTTATCAACAGGAGTGGTTAGTTTCCCTCTTCTCCATCTGGCCCTAACCCTACCTCCAGCTCGGATTCTTGGCGAGCCGTGGGGGGTGTATCTTTCCTTCGCAATCTTGTTTTCCACTTCAACACAGGGTAGTACCAGCAAATCCCCTTGGTCCCAGAAGAGCCATGCAGGGTTGAAATGGATCCATCCATCTGAGTGCGCCACTCAGTGGCGTCTGCTTGACCTCAACAGTGAACAGCCTACCATGTGGATTCCCTTCCTCTGAGGAACCAGAAAGGAGAAACTTTCCCTAGAATCTTTTGTTGGCCTTGCATCTCGCATCAAGTGCTCTTTCTTTGTTTCCAGCGTCACCCAGAGGAGACCTCTGCGTCCTCTCACAGGGCCTCATGACTCAGGCGCCCTCACCTTCCAGAAACACTGATTCTTTGTAGGCAGTGGTGGTACCAGCCAGAGCCTCAGCTCTCAGATGTACCGGACCTTTGACCATCAGCAGGATGGGGCAACTGCTGGACACACGTGCTAACTGTGAGGACAGCTTTTATTTTACCCTAAAGCATTCATCATCTAACAATTACTACTGGATTAATTATCCCATTTAGGGATACCCTAGCCCTCTTAATGCTTCATCAAAAAGATAATCATGGAGGAAGGCCTGGGTGGCTCAATCGGTTAAGCATTAGACTCTTGATTTGGGCTCAGGTCATGATCTCAGGGTTCGTGAGTTGGAGCCCCATGTCGGGCTCTGTGCTGACAACACAGAACCTGCTTGGGATTCTCCCTCTCCTTCTCTGTTCCTGCTTTGTTATCTCTCACTCTCTCTCGCTCTCAAAATAAGTAAACTTTGGGAAAAAAAAAGGATAATCATGGGAAATCAAAGATGCTGAGAGTTAAGACCAATAAATTCTGGGGTATTGTGCCCCTTCCCTCACCCATCTCTGTCTCCCTTACATCTCTTTCAGGCCTAAAGATGCCAAGGTTCAGAACCATCCCACAGGGTTTCTGGCCCTAAATTAATAGTTTTCAAATGTGTTTCACTCATAAACCTTTTTATCCAAACAAATCAAATGTAGATTCATCATATACATTTGAAAAGGCTTATTTGTTCAATGTTGATATATTTAAAATTTTACATGACAGCAATTACTGCTTAAAAATTAAACCAGTGAGGGGTCCCTGGGTGGCTCAGTCAGTTAAGCTCTGGACTTCAGCTCAGGGCATGAAATCAGTTTGTGGGTTCGAGCCCTGCATTAGGCTCTGTGCTGACAGCTCAGAGCCAGGAGCCTGCTTTAGATTCCGTGTCTCATTCTCTCTGCCTTTTCCCCACTCTCGCTCTGTCTCTGTCTCTCAAAAATAAACAAATACTTTTAAAACATTAAAAAAATTAAACCAATAAGGGGTGCCTGGGTGGCTCAGTTGGTTAAGCATCTGACTTGGCTCACGTCATGATCTCACAGTTAATGCATTCGAGCCCCGCATTGGGCTCTGTGATGACAGCTCAGAGCCTCGAGTCGGTTTTAGAGTCTGTGTCTCCCTCTCTCTCTGCCCCTCCCCTGTTTGCACTCTGTCCCTCTCTCTCTCTCTCAAAAATGAAAGAAACATTAAATTTTTTTTCAAAAACTAAAAAATAAACCATGGAGAACAATAAGGCAAACTTCAAGACCTTAAAATGTTTATCACATGAGTTGGGGGGGAGGTAGTGTTACACCAAATCCAGCATTCAACTTATCTCTACATTTTGTTTCAGATAACCCTGATCCTCACAGATAAATTGTCGCATATAGTAGCAAGTTTGCTTTTTATATTTTTAAACTGTTTTTCCTCAGTGTTAAGTGTGCTTGGACATTTTGTTTCACAGCTGAATCCCATTAAATTTCACTCAAAGCTACCAAGAAGCATCAGAGCTGTTTATGCCATAATAGTTTCACTATGAGAAGTATGATTGAATTTGCTTGTACTAGTTTCCATGATTGGAAATTTAGAAGAAAAGGACAAATTCATGGCACCTGTACAAAAAGATCAACTATAGACCCAGCAGCAGAAAAGTTTATACTAATAGCTACACAAAATCAATTGTATGGGCGGCTGGGTGGCTCAGTTAAGTGCCCCACTTTGGCTCTCAGGTCATGATCTCACAGTCTGTGGGTTTGAGCCCTGTGTCGGGCTCTATGCTGACAGCTCAGAGCCTGGAGCCTGCTTCGGATTCTGCATCCCTCTCTCTGCTTCCTCTCTCTGCCTGTCCCCCATTGACACTCTCAAAAATAAATAAAAAATTTTAAATAATGTATTAAAAACATAGTAAAGCATAAGCATGATGTAATATGCTGAAGCTTATGTATAGAACTTATTTGACAATTTAAAATTTTTTTGATTTGATTTTTAATATTTTTCTAAACAGTTAACATATTAAAGTATTTAAAACATAAAATACTTTTTAAATTAACAAGTATTTGTGTAACTCTTGTACCTGTTTCCCTGAAGACCATTTAGAAAATGTATTTCTCTGATGTCTATCACCTACATGTAGGGGCCAAAAGAATTTCTGTGTCTAGTCCTGACCTCATCTCTCCTTTAATCCTGCTGAACACCACCTCCTGAATAGTCTGGTGAGTATCTCCTATAAAATGGATAAAGCCTCCTTATCTTTCCCCAAAATAAGCTCCTCAGCTGTTTGGACAGGGCTCGGTACCTCTTTCTGCCTTTCTTCTATAATGCTTATTATCTGGAACCGAAATTTTGACAATTAATTAATTTCTGTGATACTGATTCCGTGAGTAATTTACATTTGTAAATTTTATCTCTGAACCACGTGGTGTAATGTGAGGGTAGGGATTCCAGCCCACACTTCTCCTAGTTCCCTAGCCACAGTAGCAAAGCTAAGTGCCGAGAAGGCTTTCAATACATTTTGTGAATTAAAATTGGTTCAAACAAGATCTTGCAGCTGATTCATGATCCTTATTCCCAGTATGACCGGATTATAGTTTCTAATATAAAAGGCACCATTGCCATAATAGCAACTTCTCACTTAAATCTCTTCTTTTTACTCAGCTCATAGTATTTCCCTGATTTCATAATCTCTTCCTTCAAAGGTGATCCCTGAGATGAGGGAAAAAGCAGAACCTCCTGATATATGGGCTAGAAAAATCTAATAGCTACTACCTCAGGCTAATTTTCAACTTTTGTAGTAAGGAAAGCCCTTCATTTTGTAATGCTAATGGAAAAGAGGTAATAGACAAAGATCCCTTATAGCTCAAAAAGAATAATGTTCTCAGATATCCATCCCTCCGTTAGGGCTGCCTGTGGGGACCCACTGACATCCAAGGCTCCTTCCAACTCAAAAGGCAAAGGAACATGCTTCCAAATTTGCATCCACAATAAGCCAGGATTAATGCCTTCACTCTGGGTGATTCAATAACTTTACACCCTTGGGCAAAACTCTTAGTCAGAATGGGTTTCTATTTCTTATCTGTGTTTTGAAGTGAAAGCTAAAATAAATAGTGCCAGGTTTTGATAAATGAGAGCTAGTTAGACCCAGAAAACCCAAAACAGGTAAACTGTTGAGTTTCCCAAGACTATACGGAAGAAAGAAAAAAAAAAGCAAATAAGAGTTATCAATTATTATGCTCTGACTGTGTACCAGGTTAGTGCACATGTATTTGTAGTTAATACCTACAAATCTTCTACCATTGAAGTTCATCAATGTGCCCATTGTTCTGATAAGGAGAGTAATCCCTCCTCCTACAGGGGACATTGGTATTAGAGGCCAGGGTCTGGATTTAGCCTCCATATCTGTGCAACTCCAAGACAGGCTTTCTTGAGCCCTCTGGAATACTGCATGCTCTATGAGACCTCATTCATGGAGAAACTCCACATTTCAAGCACAGCCAGACAGGAGGCTTAAAGAAAGCCGAAGTGCCAAAGTGCCCAAGTCTGTAAGTCAAGGGTGCCCTGGATCTCTCAGACCTAAGAGGAGAGAGTTTGCTGGTTAAAATGTGCTTTTTTGGGGGGAATGGAGAGATGAATGTTCCCCCTCATGCACTTTTTGATGACTAGCTGGGAACACGATGTTCTACTCACAAGAGCTTTGACTAATTTTAAAAGAACTTTGCACATAGACTTCACTAAGTGAGGTGTCGAGGCATAAAAATGGTGGGGGCTCATGGAAGGTGACATAAGGACAGAAGGCCACCTCCTAGCACCTGCACAGCTGTCGAACTTTATTAACTGTTTGCCTTTCTTTGCAAAATGGCCATGCATTTGGTATTTTAAAATACAGACTCTTTTTTAATCTTCTGCTGTTTCATTTCATATGCATTTTAATGGATGTGTTTAACTTGATTCTTGCCTCCTAATGTGAATTAATCCCAGAGGGCACACATTTTATTGAAAAGGGAAAATAATAAAATAAAATGACTGAGCAAAAAGTTAAGCTATTCCTGTTCTAGGAATCACCTTGCTGAGAAAAACGTCTTCACTGGGGAGCAGTGCATGAGGCCTCAGGGGGCATCTACACCAACAAAAAGAATGAAATGATGTGGGTTGTGTGTGCAAACATTTTTGGGTGATTTCATGAGATTAAAACAAAGTAAAACAACAACAACAACAAAACACACAAGTCTTAGATGGGAAAAGCCTACATGGTTTCCAGTGAAGTTGAAATTGGAAATGTCATGCTAAGTGAAATAAGTCAGGCAGAGAAGGAAAGATACCATATGTTTGCACTCATAGGTCTAACAGGAGAGCCCTGGCAGGGGACCATGGGGAGAGGAAGGGGGAAAGAGAGCGGGGGAGAGTGAGGGACACAGATCAAGGGAGACTACTGAATACTGAAAATGAACCATGGACTGAGGGGGAGGGGGTGGGTAGGAGGGGGTGATGGTCATGGTGGCGGGCACTTGTGGGGAGAAACACTGGGTGTTATATGGAAACCAATTTGACAATAAACTATTAAAAAAAAGAAATTGGAAATGAATGGTGTCCTCCATCCACTTAGATAATAGAGGAAAACTATTTACTATGGGTCTTGATACAGATCTAGGGATCAGATATATTATAAACCCTTCTTTCAGATTGATTACAATTCTCTTCTGAGGTCCTAGGCAACCAAGTAAATGAAAAGAAATAAAATGTTAGAGGTGGTGGGGGGAAACATAGGCAATAAAGATTTATGAATAAATAAATCACAGAATATCTGCCTAGAAAACAAAGAATTGAAAGGAATGTGGGGGACACTGCTAATGCTCATCACATTCTCATCAAATATCAAACAGGTTCTCTTCATTTCCCAGTAGGAAAATGCATCTAGCCAGTGGGATATGAGCGCCAAGCACCTTCCAAATGACCTTCTAACTAATACTTTCAGCCCTCACTTTGCTATGAAGGTCTTAGCAAGGGCTCCTGAGTGGCTCAGTTCGTTGAACATCCAACTTTGGCTCAGGTCATGATCTCATGGTTCCTGAGTTCGAGCCCTGTGTCAGGCTTTGTGCTGACAGCTTGGAGCCTGGAGCCTGCTTCAGATTCTCTGTCTCCCTCTTTCTCTACCCTTCCCCTACTCATTCTCTCTACGCTTCTCCCACTCATTCTATCTCTCTCTCTCTCCCTCTCCCTCTCTCTCTGTCATACACACACACACACACACACACACACACAAATAAACATTAAAAAAATTTAAAAACACAATGGTACCACTTCAAGATGGAGGAAAGTTACTCAATGTATAATAAACTTTGCTTGCGGCAAGAAATTAACCTTTCCTGCGTTAAGCCAGTGAGGTTTTGGGATTTATCTGTGGCCACAAAGAGGATTAGTTTACCTGGATTAATACAGAATCACTCAAGCCTTTGGATACTCTGAAGTTATAGGGTAAGAGTCAGCATGAATATTGCTTTTCTGGTGTCATTCAGGAGGAACACGGCAAGGCAGAGAAAGTAGGACTGTGATGAGCTATAAGGAGAAGCAAACTTGATTTTAATGGTCCTGAGACATGGAAATGACCTACCAGTAGACAATTCTGGAATTCTCCTTGTAAGGATGATTAGCGAAAGATCAGTCAATCTATTGATGATACTATTACGCAGCGTTGAACTGTGTATATTCAAACATTTTCTCCTGGTAGCTCAAATGAAGTTCTGCCAGGAGTTGGAAGTTGACTCTATAGTGTGAAGATTGGTTTCTACCTCATAATTCTAGAATGAAAACACATGCCATCTTTGTGCCTCTAGCATATGACTAGCAAGAGACTTCTCTCCATCCCATTTGGACAAAAAAAAAAAAAAAGAAAAGAAAAGAAAGAAAGAAAAAAAAAAAAAACAGAAAGCAGCATCCACAGCTGAAAATGACCCAAACCCACCAAAGAATGCCTGGATAATGGCCTTGGTTTATTTATCTCATAGCATTTTGTGTCTGCCCCTCAGGCAAGTAATTCATCATCACAATCTCACCAGTGAATCACAGGGCTCACACACTGTTACAAATCCTGCCTTTCAGCATGCCCAGAATGAACCACTGCACTTCAACCCGGTATGAAATAATCCCACTGAAACCAGCTGACCTGTTGGAGGGTGCCTAGATAACTCAGAAAGACATAGCATTTAATGCAGTGGGGAATCTGTCAAAAACCATAAAGATTGGTGTAAAAACAAGTCACAAGTTATTGATCTGGTATATTACAGTTGCTTTGAAAATAACTGGATCTTACTTTTGCCCTTTAATTTCTCCATCTTAATCACATTCTGTCAAGACCCGGACATGCATATTATGCATAAAAAGGTCAAGAATGCCCTTGTGTGCTGCCTGACCCAACACTGAAATGTGTCCTGGACATCGGCACACACGCATACAGAATCATGGGCCTCCGTGAACTGGAGAAGCCAGAAAAACAGAGCTTGATGAGACACGAGTCTGTAAGACAAATTTATAGTCCAAGGCATGAAAAAGATGTCTGTAAGAATACAGAGTTTTTTACATTTTTAAACTGTTTTTATATATTTATTTTTTTTTAGAGAGAGAGAAAGAGAGAGACAGCATGAGCAGGGGAGGGTCAGAGAGAGAGGGAGATACAGAATCTGAAGACAGGCCCCAGGCTCTGAACTAGCTGTCAGCACAGAGCCTGATGTGGGGCTCAAACCCACGAACCGTGAGATCATGACCTGAGCCGAAGCCAGACGCTCAACCGACTGAGCCCCCCCCAGGTACCCCTATAGAGATTTTGAGTAATCTCTTCTCCCATTAACTTAGACTCTAGATCCAAATAGTGGGATGCTCTTTTAGGAAACTTGGACCAATTTCTGGCCAGCCCTGTTAAACGCTGATGGCCAAACTTTGACCTAATTGTAAATGCTGCTTCTACCTTTATGGGGGTTGATAATATTCAGGGGCTAATTTTTCTTGAGTCCCGGTCTCTTTAGATTTTTTGGTCTTTAGCTTAAACCAATGAAACACTGGGAGTTCTGACCACCCCCTCCATCTCTGCCCCTCACCTCCATGCTATATGCAACAAGGTAGCTTCCTAACTGCTTGCTGATTCTCGTATTCTCATTCTAGGCTTACTTTTGACATCTTTCTTGGGGGAAAAATTGGTAATTATCCTCTCTCCAGGGATCCAACATCAAAATTGTTTCTTAATGTCCCTCAGAGCCACTCTGTCTCACTTAAATACCATCCCTTTGATGTTCTTTCTCTACTGCCTCTCTCTCTCTCTCTCTCTTCACATACACACATTATGTTTATTATACAAAGAGTATATTTATATTTATAATTTATACTTATTTACATTTGTTGTGCTTATATTATTTATTATTTATTAATATTATATTAATTACACAAAGAGTGTATTTCATAAAACTTTCCTCTTCTTACAGATTTCATAAGCTTCTCTAATTGGTCTTCCCAACTCATGTTATACCTGTTCTTTCTTTAGTCAACAACCATCACTGATGTGAAAATAAGACCAAACAAATGGGAAAAGCAACAACTACTTGCAAGCTTCTTGTCACAAGGGACTCAGCCACCATCACTGGTGTTTTGACAGAGACTAAAAAGCAGGCAGAGAATTAAGAATATTTGATAGCAGAAAGAGGGAGGCTTCGAGTGTGCCCTGATTGGAGGCTGTTGGCACATAGGGCGGCTGAGTTGAAGTGGGGCACCCTGTGTGATTGGTTGTGGGTGTATTTTTGGCTTTCTCTGCTTGATCCTAAGTTGGAAGTGAGGATCAAAATTAGAGGAGATGTCATTTATTAATGAATGCGAGGCTGCTGTGGGTTGATGATTACAGAAGTGATTTAGCCTCCTGGATTATCACTAGAGATAGCAATGGCTTCATGCAAGCATGGCTTCAAGCAAGTATGACCTCTGGCAAGCAGGTCGGCTTCCTAGTGAAGGTGAGGGACTGGTTTCTGGACAGGTTACTGTGAGTTCTGAGTTAGTGTTCTACTTTTATATAGGATGAGGCCATCGTCTGTATTGTCAGTCTCTCAATGCCTACCTACCCTGAGTCCAACGTTGTTCGAGGAGCTGGCTGCATAGACAACCAAAACAGACAAAATCTTTGCTTTCATGGAGCTTGTGTTGCAATGGGAGAGATGGCAATAGACGTGTAATACATCAGGTTGTGGTAATCGCTATGGAAAACAAAGCAGGATTGGGTAATAGTGAAAGATATAGTAGTTCCTATTTTAGTGAGACTGGCCAGAGAAGGCCTCTTTGAGTAGATGATATATGAGTATTCATTCTCCTCTGTGGCTTGTGATACTTTCTTCCCCAGAATGCATTGGTGTTGCTCGTAAACTCAAAAGAATACCTAAGGCCTAGTCTAAAACCTACAGCATGTCGGAGATGTTTGATGTCAGACAGAAAAAGGGTCCACCGGTGGCTTCATCATGGACATGCTGTGTGACATTTGACAAATAACACTTCCCCTGAGCCACAGTTTCTTAATCTTTAAAAACTTTTTCTAATGTTTATTTATTTTGAAAGAGAGAGAGAGATGGGGTGGCTAATGCATACAAGCACGGGAGGGGTAGAGAGAGGAAGGGGAAGAGAGGATCTGAAGCAGGCTTTTCACTGACAGCAACAAGCCCGATGTGGGGCTCAAACTCACCAACTGTGAGATCATGACCTGAGCCGATATCAGACGCTCTACCGACTGAG
This sequence comes from Suricata suricatta, assembly GCF_006229205.1. NCBI lineage: Eukaryota > Metazoa > Chordata > Mammalia > Carnivora > Herpestidae > Suricata > Suricata suricatta. The sequence goes on from NC_043708.1 coordinate 132,684,289, forward strand.
TCACCCAGGTGCCCCCCTTAATCTTTAAAATGAAAATAATAATATTCACCTCAGTGATTTGTTGTAAGAATCAAAACAAAATATATCAGTAACACACGTGGCATTCAGCAGAGGAACTTCTTAGTGTTGACGTGTCCCATGTGACCTGCCTGAGACACTGTGATCCTTTCTCTGAGCTAAGAACACATTGCATAACCTTCATAATCCAAATACAATACTTAGTACAGGGCTCATCATGTCCCTCTTTTATTAATTGCAACATAAACAAATGCCAATCTCTGGTCAATGAAGAGACCATGTGAACAGAATTACAGATGAACAACATGGGGTTACAGGCACTGACACCCTGCACAGGCAAAAATCCACACCCTGGGGGGTCTGGGGGACTCATTCAGCTGAGCGTCTGACTTTGGCTCAGGTCATGAACCCACAGTTCATGAGTTTGAGCCCTGTATCAGGTTCACTGCTGTCAGAGCAAAGCCTGCTTCGGATCCTCGGTCTGCCTCATTCTGTCTTCCTTCTCAAAAATATATAAACATAAAAAAAATCCACATATAGCTTTGACTCCCTTAAAACTTAACTACAAAAACTCACTATTGACCAAAGTCTTGATAATATAAACAACTAATAATATTGTGTATGTTATGTGTACTGTATACTGCATTCTTCAATAAAGTATGTGAGAGAAACAAAATGTTACTAAGAAAATCATAAGGATGAGAAATATGTTTATAGAGATATACTGTATTTATGGTAACAAATCTGGGCATAAGTGAACCCACTCAGTTAAAACCTATGCTGTTCAAGGGCCAACTGTATTGCCTTCAGGGAGAAAAATGAATAAGGTGGCTGGCCAGAGCCTTTGCCAGAAATCTATTGTCTTGCATATCTCTGTCAGTCATTAATCCTTCCAGAAAGCCTGTTAACTAATCTTCACCGATGGGGCACCTCTTCTTAGTGGCCATGCGTTCACAGAAGATGGTGGTTTATGGGGTAGAAAGACCATCATGGGACTTCATAAATACTCTTTTGCTGGAAAAGCAGGACTGTTGAGAAAGTTTGTCTTTATCATAAATTCTGAACTGAATTTTTGAAGTCCAATTGGCTCTAAGACTCCCACGCCATTTCAAAAGACTTAGTTTGCATCTAGACTGAATCCAAAATTGGAAATGATGAAAACTATGCCTTACAGAAGTGCTTCGCAATCCGTATCAAGAAAAGGGATCACCTGGAGGACCTGTTCAATCACAGGTTCCAGGAACAGGGCTGAAGAACTGGCATTCATCTTTTTATTATTTTAATTTGCTTTATTTGAGAGAGACAAAGACAGGGTGAGTGGGGGAGGGGCAGAGAGAGGGAGAGTGAGAATGCCCAGCAGGCTCTGCATCACCACCAGCCCCCCCCACCAGCCCTGAGCCTGATGTGGGTGGGGCCCAAACTCACAAACCTCTGAGATCATGAGCTGGCCCAAGAGTTGGATGCTCAACCAACTGAGTGACCCAGATGCCCCTAGAGAAGTGGAATTTCTAGCAAGATCTCTGGTGATGCTATTGCTGGTCTGGGGACCACTGCCATACAGGCTGGCATCCAGAGCACTCAACTTCTCAAACCGAAAAAACATGTGCGTGCGCACATGTGCGCACGCGCGCGCGCGCACACACACACACACACACACACACACACACCCCATGTTTTGTGCAAAAGGCAGCAAAGAAGATGTCATGGAAAGCCTTGAACACTAAATTTTCAGCATATGTCATAGGTTCACAGAAACATTAAGAATGTATATTTTAAATCAGTACCGTCCTAGAAAATCCAGGATGTCTGTTTCCCTGAACTACATGCCACTTTCCCAAATGATCTAATTAGTTCCATTTTGGAGCAATGTAACAGAGAAAGAAGATTTCTTCACTTCTTTATTTATCACCACAGCCCAGTCTCAAAGAGGAAGAAGGAAATAATACAAAACATCAGCTCAAACCATCACCATCAACAGATGTTAGCAATATCCCATCCCTCTCTTTCCAAGAAGCCCTGACCTTGGCCCTGGCAATGGCTTTGCAGAAGTGCGGTGGCTTGAGGAAAAGAGGAGAATCCTGGCCTGTCCTGATGATTGCAATCTAAAGAAAATCAGGCAACTCAAAAGGAGGGAAGGAGCTCTGTCTTTGGCTGTATATCTCCAGCCACCAAGACAAGCTGTTAGAATCTCCCATTAATAATTTAAAAAAAATAGAAAGATACCAACTAATCCACAGACGTTAGCCCCGTGGGACCCTTTTCAAGAGGTACAAACAGCAATGAATGAGCCTGGCTTGATAAGGTCAAGGGCAGCTGCTCTGTTTCCTTTGAGGACTCAGGATCACCTTCCATCCCCCTTGATGACTTGATTGGTATTAAATCAGTCAATGAAATTAATACCATTAAAAATTAGGGAGCCAGTATTGAGATGAAAATAATCTATTTAAAATTCTTTCTCCTGCATCAGTCTAATAAAGCCCTAAAGAACCTGACTTGTTTTTGAAATAGCCTAAAGATTGATCCAGTTTGCAAGCGCTGCCTTTCCGTGCCTGTTGACCTCACACGTCTGTGCCTCTGAAGCAGCCATGGGACAACCTTTACATTCCCCCACCTGTTCTGGACACTCTCCTTCTTACAGATAGGACTGAGGCTTTAACAACTTCTAAAGGAAGTAGTTTGGGAGTGGCAATCTGGTTGAAGGGGAAGAGTTAGGAATTCGTGACGAGATCAGACGAAATAGTCAATATAAATAGCTATTCATTAAAGATGCTTTACTTCCAATTTATAAAATTGAAAAACTGGTTATATATTTTGGGGGAGAGTGAGAAAAGTGGTAATATGCTACTGAGTGCTCATTATGTCCTACACTGTAGGTTTTTTTTTTTTAATGTTCATTTATTTTACTTTTGAGAGAGAGAGAGCATGAGTGGGAGAGAGGCAGAGAGAGAGGGAGAGAGAATCACAAGTTGGCTCTGTACTGTCAGCACAGAGCCCAATGTAGGGTTCAGATTCACAAACCATGAGATCATGATCTGAGCTGAGATCAGGAGTCAGTCGCTTAACCTACTGAGTTACCCAGGCACCCTTGTTTTACACTATATGTTAAAGATGGGCAACATGTACCATCAGGTCTAATAATACCAGTGGGAGAATATTATCCTCTGGGATCAGTTCCTTTGTGAGCACTCTGGAAGGAGGGATGAGAAGTGATAGAATAAAACCCAAGAGTTTAGTCTAAGAGAAGAAACACTTTAGACAGGATGTGATGGCTTTACCCAAATACACGAAGGCTCTCACAGAGAAGGAAGATTTGAGGTGAAATAGAAAAACATGAACAAAACTAATGGCTTATTTTGTTACAATAAAACGAAGGACATTTCTATCAGAGCTGTCCTCTAAAGAAATAAACTACCATGTGAGAGAGTAAGTTCCTTGTCACTAGAGGCATTCAAGGTAAGACAAAGCTTCAATTTTATGGAGCAACTCATGCATAATATTGAAAATTTGGGGGTACAGTTTTTGAAACAAAAATTTTCCTACATCTCGTGGTTTCCACTTAATTCAAGTTCAGTGCTATTTTTTCTATGGAAACTCTTCTCATTTCATTTCATGTTGCCTCCTCCTTTCACAGTTCTGACACATGCTCTGAACATCCCTTCACCTCTCTGTTTTTCTTCTCCCCTATTCTTGAGCCTATGGCAGTCTCCTTATCCTGGCATGTAACTGTTATTCAATTCAACTTGGTGTGGTGAGCACTGGCTGAGCTCCTATATTATACTTCAATTCCGTGATAGGCATAATGGGGAGGGAGTGCAAAGAAAAATCGCAGGGAAATCTTGAGGGAATTTGCAAGATTCTAAAAAAAAAAAGAGAAGGCAGCCCCAAAATAGCCATTCTGTAAGACAAAAGATAGCCATTGCTATTTTCAAAAGCTCCTGGAGATCACATCTACTGCAATTGCTTCAGGGAGGAGATAGCATCTAGGAAGAACATTAAAGATTGTGGAAGATGGATTACAAAAGCCAAAGATAGAGCAAGGTGGGCATTTTTGACACAGTTAACACTTGAGAATCGACACAGAACACAAAGAGGCAGGATGCACTTGGGATCAGCAGATACATCATCTGGAAGTGCAGTTGACATTGTGTGGTGAGGTGAGCAAAGCAGGTTTGGAACATCTAACAAAGAACTCTGAAGTTGAATGAAAGAGCTATTTATTTATTTATTATAACTCAAGGAGTAATTGCAGAGTACTTAAGGTTATCAGAGAAATAGAATGATAAGAGTTCTTTTGTTGGGAAATTAATGTGCTAGTTTTGCTTAGGAAGGACTGATGTAAGAAAATGTCAAAAGGGGGAGAATCTGCTTGTTTGAGAAATAACAGAAATTCAAAGAAGTGAGCATCTGTGGTGGCGCAAAGGAGCTGTCAAAGCCCTGGTTGGAGAGTTTTTCTTACTTTGATTATGTATTTATTTATACTCATTGGAGAGAAATCCAGAATATAAAAGAAGGAGGACAGAAAAAGCCCACATTGCTAATACTACTAACAATGGACAGTAGATATTAACATGTAATGTACTTTCATTCTTTTATTCTTTATACTTTTTATTTAATAGTTTATTACCAAGTTGGTTTCCATAAAACACCCAGTGCTCTTCCCCACAAGTGCCCTCCTCCATGCCCATCAGATTTGGATGATGCCAGGGGCGCTTGGGCGGCTCAGTTGGTTAAGCAGCTGACTCTTGGCTTGATTTCAGGTCGTGCGCTCACAGTTGTGAGATCAAGCCTCACAGCAGGCTCAGCGCTGATCATGTAACGCCCTGGGATTCTCTCTCCCTCTCTCTCTGCCCCTCCCCAACTTGCGTGTGTGCGTGCATGCGCTCCCTCTCGCTCGCGCTCCCTCTCTCTCAAGATAACTACAAAGGGGCACCTGGGTTGCTGTGTCGGGTAAGCCTCTGACTTCGGCTCAGGTCAGATCTCACGTTCATGGGTTCAAGCCCCGCATCGGGCTCTGTGCTGACAGCTAGCTCAGAGCCTGGAGCCTGCTTCAGATTTTATGTGCCCCTCTCTCTCTGACCCTCCCCCTCTCATGCTCTGTCTCTCTGTCTCAAAAATAAATAAAACATTTAAAAATTTTTTAAATAAATATTAAAATAAAAAATTTGAATGCTACCAAAAAATAACAAAATTTGGATACCAGCCATACTGCTTTGTACACCATTTTTCTTAACGGGCAATGAGCCACAATTATTTTCTTCAGGTCAGGAAATTTATTTCTATATACCATGTTAATGGCTGCAGAGCATCTATCTACCTATATAAAAATAGTATTGTTTGATTACTTCCTTAGATAATGGAATAGGTCAGAGACTGCTGCTAAACCATCCAAATTAGTTATTTCTTGTTTTCTAGCATTTGAACCACGAATTATCAGTGAGTACATAGATGTCAACAGTAATAGCTAGATTTTCTAGCCACCTTTTCAGCCAAAAATTCTAGGTATTGGGGTCTAAATGGAAGTGTAGCAAACGCATTCTGCAAAGTGTAACTTAAAAGCTAAGTTTTCTTTTGGTCTCTCTTCTGACAGGATGACTGGGGCTGAAAGGACCTCCGAGGACATGAGAAGAAGCTTTTGCAGAGGCTGGTCAGGCAGTAATATACAAGCTTTTTCTGGGTCCATGGTTCCTTCTAGGGAGGGTCACATCAGCCCTGGACTGCTCACTTCCAGAAAGAAGTACATTTTTATCTTACTTGAGTCCCTTTAGAATTTGGGTTTCTATCAGATACAGTTGAACTAATCCTAACTAAAACAACGGCTTTGAAAGTTTGCACATTTTTAAGGCCTTCTGTACACATTACCACATTTGAGTCCAACCAGGCTGTGCTGATGAATATCACCACCAGGAATACATAAATTACAGTTCTGGTCCCTATTTATCCTAGGTAACACTAAGAACTATAATTCTTTTTAAATCTTTGCCTATTTGGCAGTTGATAAATACTATCTCTTTGTTTATATTCACATTTCCAGCTCATTTTTTCCCTGGATCTTTTTCCTATTTCTCTTCCAATCGCGCTGACATAACCCTTTCTTTGACTAGGAATTGAGAGGCATCATCTATGTTAAAGAGATAGCCCTGGTGATGAACCAGCTGGATTTTGCTGTTCTTTTGGTATCTTTCTGCCTTCTGTTACAGAAAGGAGAACTTCTGATCCAAAAACAATGCATTAGGGGCTCTTTCTTTGTCTTTTGCTTATGATTCTCTTTCTTTGATACTTGATCTGTTCCAGCAAAGCATGCTTGACCTTCCCTCCAATGTGCTCAGGCTATTTTACTGCTCCAAAAGGAACATCAGGGCACAAACCTCAAGTAAATTGGGCAAAGCATGTGTATATAGAATATTTTAGCCTTTATGGCCAACTTTCTCTCTCCTTCTCAGTCTACTCTCGCCTGCTAACTGGCCTGTCCACAGCCTCTTTTTCTATACACTCTCAGTCTTTGGGGGAGGTAAGTCATTTTGTTACCAGTCTAAGCCTATCCATCAGTGATCAGTGAAAATTGCTCTTGCATCCAAAGGAAAGAACCCTATTCTGTGACTCTACATTTTCCCCTTCGACTCTCGCTATAGTAAATTGCCTTTCTCTTCCCATAAAGATCAGCTCCCTTTATTGAATATAACCTACTTAGAAGATGACAAAATGACAACTCTGGGGACAAAAATAATTTGGAAAAAAGCTACAGTAAAATTTCCAAACTTTAAAATCTTCCTGATGTACGTCAATCATCTCATCTCATATTTTCTCCCAATGTAGCCTTTCCCCAGTATCTGTTCTTATTATTTCTGCTTGCCTCCACATTACACTGAGGTTACCATCCCCACATAAGACCTTTCCTACTATCCCCCAAAAGGTAATTTCTAACTGACAATCTGCAGACCAATCACCACTTTTTTTTTTTTAATTATCTAAATTGTCATAACTGCAGACACGCATAAAATCCAACTGGATTTTGAATACAATGTCCCTGACCAACATGGACTTCTTCCAAAGCCAGGTATAAGTTTGAAGAGGAGATAGGAAAAATGCAATACACTGTTTTCTCCATTATCTGTCTCATCTAGGCCTCTGGCCACTCAGGAATTCCCACCCATGATCTCTCCTGCTGACTACAGGTAGAGTCCATGAGGCCATCCTGGAACTTACATCATCCACCCCATGCTTTACCTGAAGTCTTCATTCCTTTGTGTTGCTTGGACTACTTCTTAATATAAAAAATATTTTTGAGTACCTACTATGTGTCAAGTACTTTTCATGCATCATCTGGTTTAATTCTCAAATTAACTTCTGAGGCAAGTGTTATTATTAGCCCCATTTTAAACCTGGAACTCCTAGGTCTCAAAGACACACCTGGTAATTAATGGTAACAAGATTTAAACTCTGACAGCCTTAAGAATGTTGGCATCCCTGGCAATGACACTCTGCCGCCTCTCCCAAATCTCCTCTGGCTTTTCCTAGCTGGACCTATATCTTCTTCTTCTTTATTGCTCTGTCGCTCTGACACCTCCGCGTGGAGGTCCTTCTGCCATTTGCAAATCACCTGGAATTCGACTGAACTCCTGACTTGCCCGGGTCTGTGAGTTTAACCGTAACAAATCTGTTATATGACAAGACTATTCATTCATTGGATGCCTCTCATCACAGAGGGCTGGGCAGGCTACATGGAGTCATAAGTGCTATCAATTGTGATGAACACCAAGCTGTCTCAAAATCTGCTTTTTTGATGACAGTTTGCATCATTTGATCAACCCTGGGGAGAGGGTCCTATTATTATCCCCGTTTTACAAATGAGCAAACTGAGGCTGGATGACTCCCCAGAACTGGTCTAGCTCACCCATGCACCCAGCACGTGAGTCCATGATCTGCACAAATTCGGTGCCTACATTCTTAACTTTGATACCACAATGTTTCATCTTTTTAATAATGTTGCTGATATCTTGTTAGAATAGCAGAAACCCCCAGGGAAAATAATTATTGAACAGCCTAGCCCCAAATCCAATCAATTTCTTCATTTATATCAGCCAGTACATGACTATGTACACATCCAATTTTACCTATTTTACATTATGTAACATTATGGATGGAATTATGTTTTTCTACATTTTCCATTAGCATTTTGTCAACCATGCAACTCTCTGGCAATAAACTTAAAACCTGAAGGAAATAGTTGATTTCCTAGCAATGTATTCATTGCCAAAACTGACCCATTAAGAAGTGGAAAATGTGAATAGGCTAACTACCATAGAAGGGATAATAAAAGGCACTGAAATTAGGTGCATTGCCAGCTAAATTTATCTAATCTTTAAATAATAGGTATTTCTAACGTTATTTAAATTGTCCATTGATAAAATGATGGACATTTACCCAATTCATTAATGGGTACAGCTTGACTTTAATAACAAAATATAATAAAGATGTTACAGGGAGGAAATATTGTATAATCTCAATTCAAATAGGATATTAGAAAATTGATCCTACTAGGTTATTAAAAGAATACTGCATTATGACCAAGTAAGGTTTATTCTAGGAAATCAGGATGGTTAATATCAGGAAATCTATCTGCATAATACATTATGTATTATGAACATAAAGAGTAAAACATGTGCAAACAGACCAATGCTGAAGTGATTCTTGATAAAATCTTAGCAGTCTTTTTAATAAAATATTAAGTTAACAATGAAAAAGGGAAATAAATATAAAATGCCAACACAACAGAAAACATTCTCCTCAATGGATGATACCTGTTATTGAAATCGAACTGAAAAAAAAATCAGACTGGGAGATTACTCATTATTACAATTATAATTTAGTATTACCTTAATACATAAATGTTGGAGGGAAAGAACTAAAACTATTTCACAGTGATCACGTTTCTTTCTCAAACGTGCCAAAAGGCTGAAAAAACTAGAATTTATAATAGGATTTACAAGTTAGAAACAGGCAGCTATGCATAAAAATAGGAAAACAAAAATTCAGTTATAAAAGCAAAAATAAATTATAAAAGATGTAAGAAAAGTGTCATAGATATGGCATCAGCTAGAGGTGATAAAGCTATATGATCTCTTGAAAGATCAAACAATATCAAAGCAAATGGAAAAATATGCCGGCCCTTTGGATAGAAGACTTACAACCCAAAATATAACATCTTTATAAATTAGTAAACATACATTTCAGTTAGAACCCAGGAGAATATCTCTTAATGATTATATAAAATGCTTTTAAAATTTACATGGAAAAACGACTTTCATATAATAGCTACACTTATTAATGGAAAGGAAGGATGAAGAGAGGGTACTCGACATGCCAAGATGCAGACTATTCTCAGAAACAGAATAATCCTGTCAGTATGGCACTGGCCAGAAAAGACAATGGGATTAAAGAACAGAATAGAAAATCCAGGAATATGTCTGGGTCCACATGAGAATGCGGTTGGTGTTTCAGTTCAGTTGGAAAGGAACAGACTTTTTAATAAATAGTGCTGGCGAACTGGTTACCCATCTGGAGGGAAATAAAGTTGGAGTTGGACCTCGATTTTACACAAAATATGAAAATATTTTCCAGATGGATTGAAGACTTAAATGCACAATATGAAGCAGTAAGTCTCAGAGACAATTTTGAAGACAGTATGTATAATCCAGAAGCAGGAAACATTTCAAACCCACACTAGAAACCCCAAAGCTATAAAAGAAAAAAATTGATACATATGTAAAAATCAAGACATTTCAAATGATAAATCATACTCGAAAGTAAATAGGCAAATATTAGATTCTGAGAAAAAGCAAAGAGCCTCTCTAAATGACACAAAAGAGTGATACAACCATGAATATTCATAGCAATTTTACTGAAGAGCAAATGCAAATAGCTAACAAACTTATTAAAAGACGTGTAAACTCATTGTTTGCCAAGAAAATGCAAATTTCAGGAACAAGCTCTCATACCAGTAAGACAAGCAAATAAACAAACAAGAAAAGAAAAGGGGAATGGTTGATTATGGTATGTCCACACCATTCAGTTTCTTGCAGCATTTCAAACCAATGAATTAGAGTTAGTCGAACTGACTTGGATTTTTGTTTCCGATATATTATTACAAGAAGAACAGAGGCAGAAGAATGAGTACAAAATGACCTACTTTATTCTATTTTTTAAAGTTTACTTCTTTATTTTGAGAGAGAGTGAGCGAGAGAGCAGGGGAGGAGGAGAGAGAGTGGCAGAGAGAGGACCCCAAGCAGTCTCTGTGCTGCCAGGGCAGAGCTCGACGTGGGGCTCCAGCCCTGGAAGCCGTGAGATCATGACCTGAGCTGAAACCAAGAGTTGGACGCTTAACCATTCTAGCCACTCAGGCGTCCCCCCAAATTATCTATTTTTTTTATGTCTTTTATTTGTTTTTGAGAGACAGAGAGAGCACGAGCAGGGGAGGGTCAGAGAGAGAGGGAGACACAGAATCCGAAGCAGGCTCCAGGTTCTGAGCCAGCTGTCAGCACAGAGCCCGACGCGGGGCTCGAACCCACAAACTGTGAGATCATGACCTGAGCCGAAGCCGGCTGCTTAACCGACTGAGCCACCCAGGCGCCCCTCTATTTTAAAAATGGGAGCCAAGACAAAAAAATTTCTTTACGTGTGCATAACTAAGTCATTTTAAATCATGGATAAAAGTATAAAAATGTGCCTAATTATATTTGTAACAAGTGTTGAAAGACTATACAGGGCAGAGGGTTGGCTGAGGTGCAGAAAGAATAAGGGAAAAAGAGAATAGAGGATTGCAACAAAAACATGATGCATGCCAAGTCTATCTTTTGTGTTTTGGGGGGAAATGATGCTTATAAGTACACGTGTAAGAAAACCTTTTAAAGAAAATGTTAAAAATGTAAAAGAATATTATTCATGCATTCCTCAATTAATTTCACTATCATTTCTGTGTTCTCCTTTTAGATTTCTCCTCCCAGGGACAATAAAACAATATTCCCAGTTTGCACATATCTTCTTTTTTTTTAATTTTTTAAACATTTTTACTTACTATTGAGAGACAGAGAGAGAGACAGAGCACGAGCAGGGGAGGGGCAGAGAGAGAGAGGGAGACACATAATCTAAAGCAGACTCCAGGCACCCAGACACCCCTACATGCTCGTATCTTCTCCATTCTTCTCCACTAACTGCATTGTCATTTATTATATCAAAAGCAGAAGAATCTAAAAACTACCTTATCATCACAGCTGCTTCCATTAGGCCATCATTTGTTTCCTTGTACTGTATTAATTCTGTGCTATTACGGGTCTGGGTGCTCAAAGTTCCCAGGTCCTGCTCTCAGTTCTCAAGAGGGCACTGTCTATGGGTGAGTCATTATAAAAGAGTCAAATATCAGAGTCACAAGTGCGACTGAGCCATGCCAGTCAATGAGATTCCCTCAACGAGAGAGGAAGGTATGGTATGTGGGGTAAGAGTCAGTGGGCCAGGCCTCAAGGAAGACGGAAAGCAATTTCTTTATACACCATCTTTTTAGTCTAGATAGTTATTTCAAGGGTGTATGTCTTAAGTCAACGAGGTCATTTGTGAAAAAGCCACCAATCGCACCAACATCCTATCTAGCCTCTGACAATGACACACTGAAAAGGGAAACATGTACTTCCTATGAACCAGACACTCTCACCAGCCCTGAGTCACAGAATCCTCATGAAGACTTTCAGGTAGGTATGACGTTCGTGTGTGTTTCAGATGATGCACAGAAAGGTTACAGAACCCTGCCCTGGGTCACATGCACAAGTCTTCAAACCTCAGGGTCTGGGCACTTCACCACTGCCCCCACGCTGGTTTGCAATCCAGGAAAGAAGGAAACCAGAGAGAACACAAGTTGGAAAGATGCTCAGTAGCACTTTCAACAATAGCCAAATCATGGAAAGAGCCTAAATGTCCATCAACTGATGAATGGACCAAGAAGATGTGGTTTATATATACAATGGAATACTACACGGCAATGAGAAAAAGTGAAATCTGGCCATTCATGTCAACGTGGATGGACCTTGAAGGTGTAATGCTAAGTGCAATAAGTCAGGCAGAGAAGGACAGACACCATACATTTTCATTCATAAGCGTAACAGGAGACACTTAGCAGAGGACCGGGGAGGGGGGGCGGGAGGGCAATAAACCATGAGAGACTCTTGAATACTGAGAACTGAGGGCTGATGGGAGAGGGGAAGGGGGTGATGGGCACGGAGGAGGGCACTTGTTGGGATGAGCACTTGATGTTACATGGAAACCAACTTGACAATAAACTATAAAAGGAAACAAATACACACACACACACACACACACACACACAGAATGAAAAGATGCCGAGTCTCAGGCACACGAGGACTGGTTTGCAATGTCATGGTCTGGCTCAGTCCCTCAGTATTCAGCAGCAGTGTCCCCTGGATAGTTGAAGACGTTGAGCAGGTGGACACTGCCCTCCTGGGCAGAGTCAGAACAACAGGGAACTTGCTGCGCTCTAGGGAATGGATGCCTTCTACAACTTTTATTTATTTTTTACACTCACACATACATTCAATGCCACCTTTATTGTTTTTCCCCTAATCTCTTATTTGCTATGAAACTGATTTTATCAGCTGTGATTTTGCCAACCGTGGTGTTTCTTAAGATTTGGCTAGGGATCGCTGCACTGAGATTTCCCCAAAGTTAACACATCAGCACTGATAGGGAAGGAAGTGATTCACTTGGCTGGCAACAAGCTGTGAGGGGCTCTGGGGGAGGATGCTGGGAGTAGGAGGAAGCACAGGAAACACACAACCCCATCTGGCCAGATATTATCCTGGGCCCTGCACAGAAATAGAACTCCATCCTCCCGGGGTCATCGCACAAAACCCTCAAAATAGTCTTGAGCACATACCCCCATTGACACAGAATGGAACAGAGTTTGCATTAAGGATTTCTTAAAGGGCACAGTGTAGATTTTTTTAATACCTAAGTACTGTCTCCTTGGACTGCTAAAGCAAAATGCCATAGCTTGGGAGGTTTGAACAACAAACATCCATTTCTCAGCATTCTGGAGGCTGAGAAGCCCAAGATCAAGGTACAGCCAGCTCAGATCCTGGCGTGAACCTCTTCCTGGTTTGCAGCTGTTGGCTTTCTCTCTGTGCCCTCACGTGGTGAGAGGGCTCTGCTGTATCTTCCTGTTTTGATAAGGGCCCACATTACATCATGAGAGTCAAATCTTCCTGACTTCACCTACACCTATCTCTCAAAGGGCCCATCTCTAAATCCCACCACATTAGGGTTTAGGGTATCAAAATATAAGCCTTGAGCGGACTCAACGGAGCCTTTTACTTTTGAATAACCTCCCCACCTCCCCCAACACACACACACTTGTCTCTCCTTTCCCACTTTCTTCTCTCTTCCTGTCACTGGGTCTCTCCTGTGGCTGGGAACCTTCTTCCATCAGTCAGCCCCTAGCTTTTTCCAACCTCCTCTCTCCTGTGTTTTCTCATTTCTTATACAGAGCTGACATTTCTGCTCTGGAAAAAAAAATGGCCATTACATACAGGTTGCCTCAAAATAAAATGAAAGATTCCCATGTTATCTGATTCCATTCTCCCTAGATAAAAGTAGGGCATACTCTATTTTCTCCATGCCATAAAAATACGTTTGCTCTTAGGACACATTTTTAAAAATTTAACAAGTATTCATTCATGTATGTTCAACTGATGGAAAAATAAATTCTTCATGTACAGGTCTTCCACTATAACTGGGATTTTTCTTAAGAAGTCTCATGTTATTAAAACAAAATCAAAGGAATGAAGTACCAATCTGTGTTATGACTTGGATGAACCTTGAACACATCATGCTTAAGTGAAAAAAGCCAGACACAACAGAACACAGATTGTATGGCCCATGTACACGTGGGGTCCAGAATAAGCAAGCCTCTCCAGGCAGAAGGTAGACTAGTGGTGGCCTCAGAATGAGAGGGCAGAGGCATGATGAAGAATGACTGTTAATGGGAAGGACTTTTTTCTGGACTGATAAAAATGTCCTAAATTCATAATGGTGCTAGTTGCACAACTCTGTAAATATACTAAAGACAAGTGAAATGGGGGCCCCTGGGTGGCTCAATCGGTTGGGCATCCAACTTTGGCTCAGGTCATGATCTCACGGTTCATGGGTTTGAGCCCCACATCTGGCTCTGTGCTGGCAGCTCAGAGCCTGGAGCCTGCTTCAGATTCTGTGTCTCCCTCTCACTCTCTGTCCCTCCCCTACTTATGCTCTCTCTCTGTCTCAATACATAAACATTAAAAAAAATGTTTTTAAATTTAAGACAAGTGAAATGGGTGAATTGCATGGTATATGATGATATATGAATGATATCTCAATAAGGGTGTGTGTGTGTGTGTGTGTGTGTGTGTGTTTAAAGCAAAGTCTCAAGTTTTAAGAAGTGGTATTATCTCAAAGATGGGTTCTAATTATACTGGAGCCCTCATGGTGTCTAGCCTTGTATTACTGTACAAAAATTGTGTCTTAAGTGATATCCATCCCATTTGGCTCCACTGGGGTAAACCTAGTATAGACCTGTACATTTTACTGGGAAAACGGTCCTGTTCCCAAAGAGGAGTTCCCAATACGTTTTTAGTCGTAACTATATTATTGGAATAAGTAGAACCCCAAATACGTCTTGACATACACACACACAACATACATTTGGATGCACAGATTCCTTTTCATTTCCTCACAAAACAAACAGTCCTTCTCAACTGTGGCCAAAGCTGACCAATGTCGCACATTCCCTATGGGCAGTGTGAAATTAAATCAGAGGAAATATACCCGGCCATTTGCTGTTAGAATGTGAGAAGAGAACAGAGTAATGAGAATGAAAGCATGCATCATGATCCGCAGGAAGAGGGAAAAAAATAAAAAAAAATTCACAACCAATTAGAGGTCTGCATACATGTTAATTGCTGTCTGTGAGAGGTGTCCCTTCAAGAAGGGCAGCTTGTCCATGTGAATGGAAAAGTGTGAATGAGTGAGCATGTTGATTCTAAGGTAGAACAAATTCTTATCTCACAGGTTCAAATTTTCCAGGCTCATGAATATGACACATTAATATTCATTAAGCGGAACACATTATCATTTTAGAAGGAGATTACTCGGGACTCACTATTTTCATTCCCTCACATTTTCCAATTAGGAGTCCCACTTTTGCAAATAATCAGCTTTCCATTGCCAAAGGCTTTTCAGCTGCCTCCTGGCAAGGGGCTTGGCAGCTAGGTTCAGCATTCATTTAAGACAACAGGAGAAAACTGAGGTACAATTATATTTTTTTTAATGACAGGTTAATCTTGCTGCAGTGAACCTGATCAGAGAGGGGCCACACTCCAAAGGCAGAAGGCAAGAACCTCTCGTGGAGAGAGGGACTCAGACAATGAAGTCTGAGAAGAAGTTGCCTGTGGTTATTGAAAAATAAATGCACCTTGTGAACGATCTTGGAACTCTCATTAAGTAAGAAGAAGAAGCAGGCACGTAAGGGGAGACCCTTGTGGTCCGGAAGTGAACTCAAAGGGACACAGTTGATAACTATCAAAGAAGGCCAACACAGAGTAGGAAGAGAAACATTGAACAAATACATGTATATCCTCCAGAATGACATTTTAGGTTCTAGAATAGACCTTTTATTTGAGAAAAAAAAAAACTTTTGATTTTACTAATGATTTTACCAGATGAAACACTAGTCTAAGACAGGTGTGTTGTTTTTTTTTTTTTAATGTCAAATAAATTTGGTATAATGCACTCTGATCCATTAATGTTTCTTAATCACTAATCCCTAACCAAAGCAAAATCTCTAAATAAAGTAATTTAGTTTCTACTTAAAACAAATATGCATGAATTTAATATGAGATATCTAGGATATTTTTCTACTTGCAAAAATACACTGAATCAGGACTCAGTTGCTCTACCCTCGTAAATTTATGAAGAAATGCCTATAAGGCAAAAACAAAACAAAGCAAAGGCATTGAAAATAGTATGTTAAAGAAAATGAGTTTTTCTTCATACTAGCTTACCAATTCTTAGTCTTCCTTCCCTAAGGCAGCTACATGGCCAGGGGTTTTTTTTTCATCTTTTTTCGAAACAAACTGTACACATGCATGCATACAGCTACCACCTGTTTTTACTTACATCACTGGGGACATGGTTTATGTATATTACTTTCCCACTTTCACTAGAAGTCTATCTTGAACATAATTTTACAATGACATTTATAATTTAACTCACTATAGAGGAAGTAGACTTCACTAAAATAATCCAGTCAGTCACCACAAAGTAAACAACTAAATAATGATAACAAGCCCCAAAGAGGGCTAGGGGACCAGTATCCAGAGATGCTACAATACATTATCTAAAGTGTCTTGTTTCTAACCAAAAGATAAGAAATATGCAAAGAAACATACAAGACTGACCCAGACACAGGGCAAAAGAGCACATAACAGAAGCAGAGTGACTAAATACAGGATTTCACAAAGACTTCGAAGCAGATGACTACAGATATGTTCGAAAAATCAAAGGAAACCATGATATTAGAATTAAAGGGAAGTATGAGCACAATGTCTTATCAAGTAACCTTTATCACTGAAGAAGTAGAAATTACAAGGAGAATGAAATGGAAATTCCTGAGTTAAAAAAAAAAACAGTAACTGAAATGAAAAATTCACTAGAGAGGATCAATAGTATATTTGAATTGGCAGAAAAAAGAAATCATGAACTTTTAGATCAATAGAAGTTATACAATCTGAAGAGCAAAGAGAAGAAGGAACAGAGAAAAATCAACAATGTCAGAGAAATGCAGAACACCATTACATACATTGACATACACACACTGCGAGTCTTTCTTTCGCACGCGAAGGTAAAATAAAGACAATCCTAAATAAACAAAAACTGAGAAAATTTGTTGCTGCCAAATCAGCCTTACAAGGAATACTAAAGGAATTCCATCAAGCTGAAATAACATAAATTTGGGAAACTCACAAATACGGGGAATTTACACACACTCTTAAATAACCATTGGAAAAAATAATAAATCACAATAGAAAGTAGAAAATACTGAGATGAGTAAAATAAAAACACAACATAGCAAAATGTATCAATGCACAGAAAGCAGTGTTCAGAAGGAAATTTATAGTTGTCAACTAACTGTGATATTTAAAAAAAAATCTTGACACAATAACCTAATTTTATATCTTAATATCTTATGATACTAGGAAAAGAAGTTAAATTAATCTTAAAGCAAAAAGAAAAAGGGCATGATAAAGATAAAAGTGGACACAATGAAATAGACCATAGAAAAATAATAGATAAAATCAATAAAATCAGAAGTTTATCCTCTGAAAAAAAGAAGAAAATTAACAAATCTGAAGGCTACTGATGAGAGAGAGAGAGAGGGAAGATTCAAATTACTGCAATCAGGAATAAAAGAGAGAGGGAACATTGCTAATCAATCTTATAAAATAAAAAGTCTTTTACATTGCTACAGAACAATTTATCTTATTTACATAGACACAAAGATCCTCAAGAAAATAAGTACTAGTAAACCAAATCAGCAACATTTAGAAGGATTATACACCATGTTCAAGTGTAATCTATACCAGGAATGCAAGGTTGGTTTAACACTCAGAAACAAATTAACATAATAGATTCTACCAATAGAATAAAAAAAGAAAAAAAAAAACCCAAAGACCCCATGATCATCTCCACAGATGCAGAAACAGATTTTGACAGAATCTAACAGCTTTCCATGATAAAATATTCAACAAACCAGAAAGAAGGGAACTTATTCAGTCTCAAATAGACTATCTTTGAAAACCTGCAACTGACAACCTGCTTAATGGTGAAAGGCTGAATGATAAGTTTTTCATTTAGAAAAAGAAGTCTTTCCATTCCCAACCGCTTCTTTTTAACAGTGAACTGGAGGTTCCAGCCACATGAGTTCAGCAAGAAAATGGTATGATAGACATCTGTATTGGAAAGGAGGAGGTAAAACTATCTTTACTTGCAGATAGCATGATTATACATAGGAAATCCTAAAGAATCCACTAAAATATATCAGCATGATTAAAAGAATCAAGCAAGATTGTGAGATACATATCAGTAAACCAAAATCATTATTTACTTTTTTCTGTACATAACTCAGGTCTTTCCAAACACCAAGCACCAACTATCTGTAGATACCAAGTGGATATCCTACACAGTTTAATTCTGACACGACTTGCTTGCAGTTAGCACAGTTTCTACAAGTTAAGGCTCAGCCCCATGAGGCTGTTCCTACTTCAGATGTCAGTTTCAAGTCCCAGGAGTTACCTCTACTTCTGACCAGCTGGCTCTATCACAGGTGCCCATTACCCCCTGCTCCTAAAATTCAGTAATTTGCTAGAATGCCTCACAGACTCGTGGAAATACTTTACTTACCTCTACAAGGTAAAGTGTAGGTGGTGGGGTTCTATACAGAACTTCATGCTCTCTCTGGGCACATTACTCTCCCAGCACTGGGATGCATTCATCAACCCAGAAACTCTTCAAATTACGTTGTTCAAGAGTTTTTATAGAGCTTCATCTTCTGGGTGGCTTACTCTATTTGGCGACCAACTCTTGATGTCGACTCAGCTCATGATCTGCAGGTTTGTGAGTTTGAACCCTGCATCTGTCTCTGTGGTGACAGGATGGGGCCTGCTTGGGGTTCTCTCTCTCTCCCTCTCTCTCTGCCCCTCCCCTACTCATGTGTGGGCTCTCTTTCTCTCTCTCAAAAAAATTAGTAAACATTATAAAAACACAATTCCACTTGAAACAGAATAAAAAAAATTAAATACTTAACAGTAAATTTAACAAAAAATGAATAAAAGTTATACTCTGAAAATACAGATCATTAAAACCAGTAAAAAAATTCTAAATAAATGGAAAGATATCAATGATCAGAAGATTTAATATTGTTAAAATAGCAATAGTCCCCACTTTGATATGAAAAGGCATCCAGATTCCTATCAGAGTAATAGCTTTTTTTTTTTTTTAATTTTCAAACTGATTCTAAAATTCATGTGAGAACTCAAGGGACTCAGATTAGCCAAAATCATCTTGAAAAAGGAGAATGTATTTGGAGGACTTATATTTTCCAATTTTAAAATTTACTGCAAAATAACAGAGTATTCGAGACAGTGTGATTCTCCCACAAGGGTAGACACATAGATCAATGGAATAGAATTAGAAATTCAGAAATAAACCCATATTATCTATGGTCAATTGATTTTCAATGGAGAAAAAATAGTCTGCCCCATAAATGGATATAGAACAACGGGATATGAACATGGAGAATAATGACACTTCACCTCCAAACTCACACTGAATATAAAAGTTATCTCAAAATGGACCAAAAGCCTAAGTGTAAAAGCTAAGGTTATAAAACTCTTAAGAGACAAGAGGAGGAAATCTTCAAAACTTTTGATTAGCTGATGGGTTCTTAAATATGACACCAAAAGCATAAGTGAGGAAAAAAATAGATAATAAACTTCTTTAAAATTAGTTGTTTTCTTTGCTTCAAAGGACACCTACAAGAAAGTGAAAAACAGTGGTGCCTGGGTGGCTTACTTGGTTAAGTGTCCGACTTTGGTTCAGGTCATGATCTCATGGTTTGTGGGTTCAAGCCCTGCGTCAGGCTCTTTGCTGACAGCTCAGAGCCTGGAGCCTGCTTCAGTTTCTGTGTCTCCCTCTCTCTCTGCGCCCCCCCCAACTCATGCTCTGTTTCTCTCTGTATCAATAATAATCATTAATTTAAAAAAAGAAAGTGAAAAACAACCCACAAAACGGGAGAAAATATTTGCCAAGCAAATCATATATCTGATAAGGAACTGGTATAAACAATATATAAAGAACACTTACAATTCAATAAAAAAAAGAAATCCAATAAAAAAATAGGCAAAGTATCTTCACAGACATTTCTTCAACGACAATATACGAATGACCACCAAGTACATGAAAAGATGTCCATCATCATTAGTCATCATGGAAATGCTAAGAAAAACCACAACAAGATAGGACTTTACATCCACTGAGATGGCTATGATCAAAAAGACAGATGTAGCAAACATTGGCTCTGAAATGGAGAAACTGGACTCTCACACTGGTATAAATGTAAATGGTGTAGACATTTGGAAAAAGTCTTACAGTTTCTCAAAGCTTAACATACTGCTTCCATTTGACCCAGTAATTCTACTCATAGATATACACCTGAGAGAAATCAACCATATGTCCACAAAAAAAACAAACAAAGAACACATACATCTATGTCCCTAGCAGCATTATTTGTCATAGCAAAAGATGAAAACAACCCACATTGTCTACCAGTTGATGAATGGATATATGGAATGTGGTAACTCCAATACAATTGAACATTATTTAGCCACCAAATGGAATGACATACCAATATATACTATAATATAGATAAATCTTTAAAGTATTGTACTAAGAAGTTAGCCACAGCAGACTACATATTGTAGGATTCCATTTATATAAAATTTCAGAGTAGGCAAATCTGTAAAGATGACATAAATTAGTGGTTGCTTATGACAGAGGCAAGTAGGAGCCAGAAGGGGGGAGGAGAACGGGAGTTCCTACTAATGCACGTGGGCTTTCTTTCTGGGGTGATGAAAATGCTCTGAAATTTATGGTGGTGATGTTGTAGGAAAAATCCAGTCCTTCCCTACAGTGTTCTCTCCTGTGAGTGTCTTTCCTACTCAAATAAAACAGTTCTGACACTTCTAATCACCAAATGTGTGGGATTCTTTCCCCCACATCAACCAATTCGGTGACACCAGCTGGGTGCCCTACAATTGAACTCAAGTCTGACACTGTCTATGTGGAGAGAGCTTCAAATGCCACAAGTGCTCAGCTCCATAAGACTGCCCTCCCCCCGCCCCCCAACGCACCTCAGGCACTAGCGCTTTTCACCTACTGGCTGTAGACTGGAGGTCCCAACAACCCCCTTCTTGGTCTTGATTAATTTGTTGGAGCAGCTCACAGAACTTGAGGAAGCACATAACATTTACTAGGTTATTAAACGACATGATAAACGATGCTGATGAACGGTCAGATGACGAGGTAAATAGGGCAATGACTGGGAAGTCCCAAGTGCAAGAGCCTCTGTCCCCATGGAGTTGGGGTGTATCACTCTCCCAGTGTGGACGTGTTCACCAGCCGGGAAGCTCATTAAAACCCCTGCTCCTCTATGTCTCCTCATATAGACATGAGCAGTTATTAACTCCATTTCCAGCCCCTCTGCCCTCTCTGGAGGATGGGGGTTTGGAGCTGACAATTCCTAACTTCTAATCATGGCCTGGTCTTTCTGGTGACCAGTCCCCACCCAGGAGCCATCCGGAAGCCCACCCAGAGGTCCCTCCATAGAACCAAAGTGTTCCTATCATAGGAATTTACAGTTTTAGGTGCCCTGTGTCAGGGACAGGGTCAGTGACAAATATTAGAACAGAAGATGCTCCTGGGGTTCTTATCGTTTAGGAAATTACAAGGATTTTAAGAACACTGTGTTCAGGAACTCAGTGTGTGTGTGTGTGTGTGTGTGTGTGTGTGTGTGTGTGTATGAAAAACCACTGCATTGAATATTTAAATTGCTGTCAAGGTATGTGAACTATATCCCAATGAAGCTATTACTTTTTAATTATATAATTTAACTCTTCTCCACTGCAAATTCTTCTTCCTTTATTTTTTTTAATGTTTATTTAATTTTGAGAGAGAGCGACAGAGCAGGAGTAGAGAGAGAGACACACAGAATCAGAAGCAGGCTCCAGGCTCCAAGCTGTCAGCACAGAGCCTGACATGGAGCTCAAACCCACAAACCACAAGATCATGACCTGAGCTGAAGTCGGACGCTTAACCGACTGAGCCACCCAGGTGCTCCTAATCTGTTCTTGATTATCTAGGACAGACATGAAGTTTTCAAGGTAAAAGGAAAAGAAAGAGTATTGCTATTTTCATCCAGACATGAAAAAGAGCGGTTCTCACTGGATTTAAAAATGAGAAGACACACTTTCCTGCTGGTTTGCAAGCCCAAAACTATAAATAAAGTTCACGTTTGTGAATAAAGAATTCTGGTAATTTTTTGTTTTGTTTTGCTCTGTTTTTGTCACTCAGACCCACACATTAACACTAAGCATACTAAGAATAAAGTTCTAAATTAGGCAGCTGGTTATTTACGTAAGGGAGAGCCTAAGTGAATACAACACAAAGAAAGAATTACAACTATTTACACAGAACCTATCAAAGTTTCATTGGATAATTAAGAGTTTGTCTATTCCACTGTGAGGAAAGTTGATTAATGAAATCCTGGAAAACCAGAGCCAAGAGGAAACCCCTGAGATCTTCCGGCCCACATGACTAATTTTAGAAATTGAGGATACTAAAACCCAGAAAGGGGAAGTGTCTTCCTCAAGGCCATTTGGTCAAAGCCAGGCCACATTCAGACTTTTTTCGTTTTTTATCCTGAGTTCAAAATTATGTTGATTAAAAAGAAAGCTTTTGGGGAAAGATTGTGGAGCTTTTCCACACAGGGGATACCTACCTACACATAATACTCACTTGTATAGTTAAAGTATAGGTCCAGCATTAACAGAGGCCAAGCAATTGAAATGTGACTGTGCTCTAAAGAGAAAATTCTAGCTGATGTCCAAGCAGAGGAAATGGGAATAGGAAGGAAAACAAATTTTTTACTAGTGACTCTGGGATGGGGGACACTTATAAAGGAAACTGGAATATTTAGAAAAACTGAATTCAGCAAGGAGGCACAGGAACAGTCTAAGGAAGCTGATCATGGCTTGATTCTAGATGATTCTAATTATTAGAAAGGTCAGCCTTACATTGATTAAAAAGCTGCTTTCTTGAAACTTTCAGCCATTAATCCTAATTATTTTCTCTGGATCAATGCAGAATAAGTTTGTTTCTTCTTCCACAGAGTAGCCTTTAATATTAAAATTTTTCCCTTGTTTCCTTTAACTATTTTTTCCTCTAAATCAATCTTCCCTTGGTCTGTTCATAGGTCCTCATGTAATAAGACTTTTATTTAGAGTGACTGCTATTTCAGCCATGCTTCTGTGGTCTTCTTTGATATTTTGATATATAGGAGTGCAAGTTCAATTTGTAGCCCAAATATTCTACTCTTTAGTCTGTCTGTCTGCCTCTATCTCTCTCATTAGCTCACAGCATTATTATGAGATCAATGAAGATCATATAGATGAAATGGCTCTGCATTATTAACAGTGTATGTACATGTGCATTAATCCTATCAACCCTTCCTTTTTAATGATCGAAAGTTCTTATTTGAAGAACGAGTCCTTTGATACATAAGCAAATGATGGCAGGCATCTCTATCATGGGATTTTCAAACCTCAGTTACACTCTTCCTCCACTATTTTCACCAGCGCTGCCTAAAAGTATAATTAACACTTTTAATTCAATTCCCTTTTTCTACATAAGTAATGATAGACATAAAATCAATCATGACTTTGTTGCCTTTTTTCTAGTAAATTAAGTAAAACACACAGCAATGAAAACTGAAAGTATTGCACACATGCAATGCGAAAATCAACTCGCATATCACTAGCCGAAGTGACCCACATTTTAGGAAGCATGCTCAACTGAACATTGCTAGAGAACTCTGGAGTTCATTTCTATTCTCTTTTCATTATATTGAATGAGTGAAATCAGCTTCTTGAACTGATTAGAATAAATTCCCTGTATGCATTAACTATATTCTTGGATGTAACAATGTCGTGACCCCATAAGTTCTAAATACTTGGGGAATGGCAGTATGTATCTAGGGGGTGCATGTGGGGTTACCATGTCCGAAATGACAGAAATTGGGGGAGGCGGAAGGGGAAGGTAGAGAGTAGCCACATAGAGTGAAGTGGGGACTTATGAGACGGGACCTTATATTTACCTTGTTCTCCACAGTACCCTAAATCTGATCATTGCCCTTGGCATATAATGTCCACTTACATTTGGGTCATAGCAAGAAGGTCACACTCCCCTATGAAGTGGGTGCCATACTATCTCAGAGACTTTACTTATTTGCTCAAAAAGTCTTCACTAATAGGTGCCAGAATTAGAACTAGATCTAACTGACCCCAAAGCTCTTACTCTTTCCCCACATACAGTGTCCAAGTACAGTCTTTATTTGCGTAGATAAGAAGAGCCCTCATCTTTGATCCTACTGGCTAAGCCAATTCTTTATCCATCAGGGAAATGGTTTTGCAGTCTGGAAGAGACCTTGAGTCCGGGCATGAATGTGCTCACTCAACACTTCTGTTGCACAAGACAATGATTCTACCTAAAGTTACTTCTTACCTTGCAGTTACTTCAAACTCAAGTTTTGACTAGAAATAGACTAATTTGACAAAAGGGAATAGAAAGGTATTGTTCACTCTCATTGAATTAACAGTAAACAACAAAAAAATTAATCCCCAGCCCATCTTAACAGTTAGTACAAGTTTATAATTTGTTTTGCATGTATAAGCTGCTAATTTTATTTAAGCACTTTTTTGTTTGGGCAAGTTAAGGTGTATATAATATCAAGAAAAGAATAAAGGAAGTAAAAACAAAAAGGAAGCACAGAGCTCAGAGCAGGATGAACAAAACATGCTTCTGCACAATCCCTCAATGACCATGCTCTTAAAGTCCCCCTCCCAGAAGTTCTACACATTGACAGTGCCCCAAACCACAGCTTGGTTTTTTATCCCTGAGTTCAGGATCCTATTTTAGTGTGACTATAACTGATATTTGTACCACTGAAACCCTTCAAGGAGCTTGACCACCATAGTAGTTTCAGGAAAATCCCGATATAGGCAGAGCAATAATCATCATCCCTGCTTTTATATGGGAAATCAAGGTCTCAAAAAGATGATGTGCCCCCTTTGCTCTCACCCCCAAACACACCAAACTGGTGATTTCCAAAGAACGAGAAGCCCTCGACCTCCAGATTCAGTATTCCTACTATGATACCATGTGAAGTTGTGTATGTGTTAAAGGATTATTTTGGGTATGTGTCATCTATTTAAACTTGAATAAATATGTACTAAGGGGAGGCCGTGTGCCAAGGTTACTGTCGCAAAAAAGACAAAGTTGCTATTCTTTACGTTCCAGTGTAGGAAGTTAGAACAAGAAACAAAGGACCAAGTAAATATGTCAAAGTCAGAAGGTAGTGTGTTATAAAGGAAAAGCCAGGTAAGAAAAGATAATGAGAGCATGTGAGTTGAGAGAAGGTGTCAGTTTACATATTTAGAAATAGAATGGACTTCATATATTGATGGGATACAACCCATTTAATATAACTCAGGGAAAGAATATAGAAATGCCACCTTCCAGTAATGCTAGCATAGTGAAGCAAGCTTGCAAAGTAGAAGCAGGGAGCTCACTAAGATCCTTGGGTCCTTTTATAATGCATAAGTGTTCCTATTCAGAGAAGACCACTGTTCCAACTCTGAATGGATCCTAACAGGGACCTCCAGAAAGACTCACTGTGTTTTCTCTCACTTGAGAAGAGTGCATTAACAATAAGGAATATCTCTGGAAACAAGCGTTGTGTCTAGACAGAACTTTCTAGAGAGAAATAAATTGTACATAAAAGAAACGCCTGTCATAAGAACAGTAGATGTGGGACTCTGGAACACGCTGTGGTTTACATGACTACTGTGGCTCCGTGCATCATCTGTCACTTTCAAGGAGAAGGCAGGCATCTAGGGGTGACAAATCACAGGACTTGTGAAAGCCCTCCAGCTGACCAACATAATTACCCTCCACCCTCATGCAGCCATCCGTCAGCATTCTGAGGCAGGCACATTGGAGCCTAAGAGACAACACGTTCAGATTCCCTTTCCTTCCTCATCCCAGAGCATGTCATGTTGAAGTTTCCATATTATCAACAAAGAAATAGAGACTCAGCTTACAAGCCATCTTCCTAGATCACCAATATTCACGAGATTAAATAATACAGAGAAAAGAAAGGAAAGAAAACCATCTTCTTTCTTTAAAATGTACTCAACCTACAGTGTATAGTGTACTAACCTCAAAATCTTCTAATATGTACTAAATCTTCATCTAGATATTTTCCATGAGCCTCCTCTACTCTATCTTCCTTCCAAAGTGTATCTCCCTCCTACATTTATACTCAAGAGAGCAGTTTATCTTTTAGAAGAGGGATGGCAGATATGTTCCATTTGCCTGTTGACATTGCTCAATTAATCATGCCTACCTGGAGTACCAGGTGGAAGAGCCTGGAAGATCATTCAGCTCATTTAAAACTAGCACCAGCATTGATTAGCAATGTCTGCCATGGCCTCAGGATATAAAATCTTCAGAAGGAATAGTGTTTGAGGAACAAAAACAACAACAAAAAACAAAAATGTGTAGATACTTAGGTAGTTTCTAAAGTTCTCAGAAACATATTAGTGATCACGGTCATTTCAAATCTCAGATCTGGCTAAGGGTTCAAAATAAAGCCAAGCTTAAACATTGTGTGTTGGAGGCATAAAAATAACTCCTGGCTCTTTTTGGCCAAATAGCTTTGAATTCACATTCTATTTCTGTGACTTGACAGCTGTGAGCATTTGGACAACTTGTTTATCCTTTCTACTATTCAATTCACTCATACACTAACTAATAGTACTGAAAATACCCACCTTCCATTGATGTTAAGATGAATTGAGGTCATGGCTAAAGTGAAGTATACAGCACAGAGCCTGGCAGAGGGTAGGAGGCTCAGTGAATGGTATCCTTAAACAAAATTTAAGGCACAATAAATCATTCCCTTTTCTATGCTTTTAAAACACTGTTTATAACTCAACCATGGACTTATTGCTCTGTATTATAGTTTTATTTATTTATTTATTTATTTTACCATTTATCTTTCTTTTACTGTGAGCTCTATGGACACAGGGGCCATGTCTTATTCATCTCTAATTTAATGCCTAATAGAGAGTGGGGAGAAAGAATGTTGCCAGAATGCACGAAGGAAAAAACAACAAGAGCAAAAGATGGAGAAATATCTATATTCAAGAGAATGTTCCTCGTTTGCAAGCAAAGCTTAATTACAAGTCGTGGTTCCAATATTTAAAGGACCTTTACTTGAATTCTTGCTTTTCTTTGTACCTATTCTAGGCTTTGGCTGGGCAATACAAGAATCATGCCACAAAAAAGGAACATGAAGCAGAAAGATAAATGTTTGGGGGATGAAGCCTGTTCTTATATCCCATTTACTACCACTCTGGACTGTAAGCTCTATCCTGATTGTGGTGACCATATGCCTCTTATTTTTCTTGTCAGGTCCTACTTCCAATATTCTGTCATAATGTTTTATCAGTACATATGGTAGTCCTCCCCTCTTCACCCCCACTATCTGTGGTTTCAGTTATCAGAGGTCACCATGATCCGGAAGTAGATGGCCCTATTTCCGAAGTATCGTTAGAAGGTCAACAGTAGCCTAACACTATGTCACGGGGCCTATGTCCTTCACTCACTTCATCTCGTCATGGAGACATTTAATACCTCATGCCACCATCATTGTAAGAAGGGTTAGTACAGAACAGGAAGATACTGTGTGTGTGCGTGTGTGTGTATGTGTGTGTGTGTGTGAGAGAGAGAGAGAGAGAGAGAGAGAAAGAGACTACATAGTTACATAACTTATAAGATGTTGCTATAATTGTTGTATTATATTATTAAAGTTGTTCATCTCTTAAAGGGCCTAATTTATAGGTTAAACTTCATCACAGGTACGTATGGATAGAAAAAACCCACACACTATATATGGATTCAATACTATCCATAGCTTCAGGCATCCATGGAGGGTCTTGGAACATTTTCCTCGTAGATAAGAGGAGACTACACTTCCCACATCATAAATTTCATTTTCAATTCTAAAAACAGTAATCATAGCCATGTGGCAAAGACCAGGACCCAGGCTGCCAGAATATTCTCTAAAGTCTATACCAGAACATATTCTGCCTGAAGACATTGAGATGGGAGCCCCAAACATATGTCTCTTTTATGCATTTTACTTTCAGAAAGGCATTTCTTTGTTGTTTTTTTTTTAAATCTCAATTTGCTTATTTTGGTTCTAGTTTACATTATTTGGCTGAGTCAACTTCTGTAACTCTACATCACTACATTTTTTTAAGACACTGACTCCTTTCTCACTTTATTTTTCCTGCCATACCTCTGCTATGATCTTGGGTGACCCATAGCATTCCCTGATGTCTCAATTATTTGACCTCTTGTCTCCATGTCTCTTTTTCGCACCATGCCAGTCACCAAATCTCATGGAGATGTATATATCTACCTGAGATGTTTCTCATTCCTTCAAATGCCTCCTTACTTTTGGTAAATAAATCCAGATGCCCAAATTTATCCAGTCCTCTTTCAGGGTCTTCCAATTACACCCAAACTTCTTTAAAAAACAAAAAAAACTATCGGGACTTCCGGTTCTCTGACCTCTCTCATTGTGAAAACTTTTTGTTACTTCACTCTGCCTCCAATTTTTGGCAAAATTTCAAGGTCCAACATTTCAACCACACTTAACAATTTCTTAGGCTCCCTTGCTCTTGGTGGGGTTTTTTTTCTCTTTCCCTTTATTCTCTCTCCCTTTCTTTTCTTCCTTCCTACTTTCCTTCCTTCCTTATTTTGTTACAACAGAATTCTGGCAAAAGCCTATATCTGGATAAACACTGCTGCCTTCTGTGTCCACTTTTACACACACACAGCTATATGCTGCTCAAGAAAAATCTACAATTACACAGACAAGCCCTTATAAATGTACGGTCACCAGTAACAGCTGACACACACAAACTTGCTCTTCCATTCCCTATAAAATTATTCCAAAGCCTTTTGCTCTTTTCAAAACTCCCATGTTCTCCTCCCTCTCATTTAATATATAGCTTTGTCTTTTGTTTAAGTGAGGGAGTGAGGAAGAGAAAGAGAGAGAAGAATCCATGGGACGAGACATTTAACTTCTCAACTCAACTACCTGTACTGACATCTACTTTTCCTTCTTTATTTCTGTAAAAGAGAAGATTCAAAGTCAATAATTTCAGCTGTGTTCTGAGTTCTGTTCACTCCATCAACTTCAGGAAGTTTACTCCTTTAATTATGCTTTGTCCTAGGTCTTCAATTTCCCAACCATTTCTGGATTCTTCCAGTAACCCGTTAAATAGGCTCTAATGTCTTCTACCCTATAAACAAACAAAACACAACAAAATACTTCCCTTGACACCCATCTCCTCCTCATGTTGCTATTTAACTTTTTCTCCTTCCCTTTATTTAAGTCTTGTTCAAAGAATTGTTTATGCTTGCTGCATGCATTTCTTTACATCTCAGGAAAGTCTGGTAAGGCCACTAGGGCGTCCTCAAGCTAAACCCCCAATAGAGGAATCACATCTCTTCCAGTAATGGACCTGCCCTACTATCCCTGCCACCATCAGTCATGGTGGTGCTCCTTGGATGAGCATACCCAATGGAAGTGCGCTCCTGGTGAAAATAAAACCATGGACTTCAGAGCACATCAGCTACAGCCCTCAGCTCCCTCCTATCAGAGATGTGAGAGGTGCATCCCCAAGGCTGTCACCTTGGGGATCATACTGAGTCCTTGTTCATTATTGGCCTTAGAATGATATACAGACCATTAAAACAGAGTGCTGTTATACAGAACGTGAGGTGAGGTGGTGGCTACTTTAGACTGAGTAGTCACTTAAATTAAAATTTGAAGAAGCCAATCACATAAAAGTTGGAGAGAACAGCATATCCGAAGAATAAATCAATGAAAAAACCTATTAGGCAAGAAGGAGCTTGATATAGTGGGGGGAAAAAACAAAAAGTGCCAATTTGGCCAGATCACAGCAAGAAAGCAAAAGGGGAGGACGGGGCCCAGCTGGGAATGAGGAGCACCAAACACCTACTAAGGGCTTTATAAGCCAGCGTGGAAAGCTCAGATGAAAACTTTGGATTTTATTCTAAATGTCATGTATGAAACCACCTAAGACTTTTAATCAGAGGAGACATGTATTTGGAATATATATATTTCAAATATCACTTAAGATCAGAAATATAAATACCCATGGCTACGGGATTTGTTGATCTATACAGTAAACTATCATATCACTATTAAGAAGGATGAAGAGGTTCTACATGCACTATATATATAGAATTATGATTAAAATATACTGACTTAAAATTCAAGATGCAGAACAGTTTGACAGGACAGTTATTTTACAACATTCTGGGAAAATAGGAACGTGTTCATGTTAACCTCTGGAAGGTTCCACTAGAAACTGGTAGCACTGGGGGAGCCTGGGTGGCTCAGTTGCTTAAGCATCTGACTTTGGCTCAGGTCATGATCTCACAGTTTGTGGGTTCAAGCCCCACATTGGGTTCTGTGCTGACAGCTCAGAGCCTGGAGCCTGTTTCAGATTCTGTTTCTCCCTGTCTCTCTGCTGCTCCTCCTCCACTCGGGTTCTGTCTCTCTCTGTCTCAAAAATAAATAAACTGTAAAAGAAAAAATTTTGAAAAACCTGGTAGCGATGGTGGCCTCTGACTGGGGACCTGGCTATCTGTGTGGCAGGAACTCAAGGGAAACTTCAGAACTCTGGGAATTTTGCAAATGTGTTCATGGGTCAGGAAATACATTGAATTAAGAGTTAACATGAAGGAGGAATAAATTACAATCCAGATGGAATACCATATTAATATTTTCATTCCAAAATTATATCCTAAGCCCCACACATGTCTATCTGACTGGCTATTGGGTTATCTCCACTTGGAAGGAATTCATCAAGCTCAACATAACCCAAACCAATTTCCTTTTATCCTTCAGATTTTGGCTTAAATGTCACTTGTTCAGAGACCTCCCTGGCCTGCTGTGTGTGCCCTATCATCTGGGACTCTGTGGTTCCCACTAACTCTCCCTAGACTGTACATTTCACGTAGCCTCAGCCATGACCCACCTGTTAACTTCTGCATCCTCACTGCCTATGTCTCAAAGAATATATGTGATTTAATCAAGACAGTCTTCCAGAAATCATTCTGAAATTTTATGAATAAGCTATAACTACTCTTTCTGTAATGTCAATTATTTTATACATTTCAAAGTATAAGAGTAGTTGAGAAATGATGTGATTTAAGACACAGGAAATAGATGCTCTATTTAAAATGGCTGATGACAAAGAAATTTCCCTTCCTAGGCTAAACCCTAAGTAGTTGACTGACAGCAAGGAAGGAAGGGAGGGAGGGAGAGAGGGAGAGAGGGAGGGAGGGAGGAAGGAAGGAAGGAGAAAGGAAGGGGGGAAGAAAGTAAGGGGGGAAAGAACATTATAAACAAACACAGCTGAGCCAGAAATCAAGAAAGGGAAATCTGCAAATGCCCAAAGAAAGGATCTAGAGGACAAGAGAGCTGAGGCATGAGGAGTTGAAGCTGAATCTTTTCCTCTCAATGAATTTCCTACTAGGATTGGAAGATATAACTGAAAAACTCATTCCTACAGGGACTGGAAACTACTGAGTTTCATAAAACTGTCCTTTACAGAGAACCGTTCCGGGATACCTGGGTGTTCGGTCGGTTAAGCGTCTGACTTTGATTTCAGTTCAGGTCATGATCTCACAGTTCGTGGGTTCAATACCCGCATCGGGCTCTGTGCTGACAGCATGGAGCCTGCTGCGGATTCATTCTCTCTCTCATTGTTATTCATTCATATTCTCTCTCTCTCTCTCTCTCTCTCTCTCTCTCTCTCTCTCTCTCTCTCTCTGCCCCTCCTCTGCTCACACTCTTTCTCAAAAAATAAAAACTTAAAAAATAAAAATAAATAAATAGATAGATAAATAAATAAATAAGTAAAACAAAAACTATTCCACACCTGAAACAGAGCTAGGAAAAAAATCGACTTAGTGGCTTAAGTAAGACACAAAGAAATGTAACACTTTGCAGGACCTGAGGATATAAAACTAAGTAAGTGTTGGGCACCTGGGTGGCTCAGTCAGTTAAACCTCTGACTCTTGATTTCGGTTCAGATCATGATTTCACAGTTCCTGAGATTGAGCCCAGCATTTGGCTCTGAGCTGACGTCACAAAGCCTGCTTGGAATTCTCAGTCTCTCTCTGCCTCTCTGCTGCTCACACTCATGCTTGCTCTCTCTTTCTCTCATAACAAATAAATAAACTTAAAAACATTAGTTAAGTACAAAAAAATAGAGAGTTGATAACTAGATCATATGTGATTTTGAGGTTTAAATTGATGCTTTCTCCATGAGATGTAACCCCTAGCCAGATAAGTTCATATGAAAATCACCCTAAGACTTACAATCTGTAACCTCATTTCTGTTCTCCTTCCAACACCCTCCCCCCAAAAGTGTGGGATTGCCACAAAACAACTAGGGCTACGGATGAATTTACATTAGCAATTTTCACAGCTGTGAGTAAAGCAACCACTATGAGGGAGACTCAGAGAGAAACAGGAGAAAGCACCCGTCAAAACTGAGGTGGCAAAGCACTCAGAAAGGACTTTTAAATAAGCATAACTAAAACATTCAAATTGATTTCATAGAAAGGAGGAGGGACAAAACTGAAAGCAAAAACAAACAGGTGGTTGTAAGAGCCATACTGCATTTCTTAATAAGAAAAATACAGATATTAAAGGGCGCCTGGGTGGCTCAGTCTGTTAAGCGTCTGACTTCAGCTCAGTTCATGATATCACGGTTCGTGAGTTCAAGCCCCACATCAGGCTCTGGGCTGACAGCTCAGAGCCTGGAGCCTGCTTCCGATTCTGTGTCTCCCTCTCTCTCTGCCTCTCTCCCATTCACTTTCTGTCTCTCTCCCCTGCAAATATACATAAACATTAAAAAAAATAAGTAACTTAAATTTCATTGAGTGAATCATTTAAAAAATTTTTTCAACGTTAATATATTTTTGGGAGAGAGAGACAGACAGAATCCAATGCAGCCTCCAGGCTTTGAGCTGTCAGCACAGAGCCCGACGTAGGGCTTGAACTCACAAGCTGTGAGATCATGACCTGAGCCAAAGTCAGATGCTTAACCTACTGAACCACACAGGCACCTCGTTGAGTGAATCCTAAATGCAAAGATGGTTGTAAATATGCTTTTCAAGAACCACATATACAAACATTATTATATTATTATTACCATTACTATTATATAATAATAAATTTTACTATTAACAAGTAGTTTCAAGATACTCTTGATTCAGTTACTCACTTTTCTCTAGATCTATAGATCTAATATCTTTTTAAGAGTTTTTGATTTTGTATTTCAGAAGATCATGCATTTTGTCTAATTCCACTATAAACTTTGACCCACTTAGTGAATATTTAGAGAATATTCTAGAATGGTTATGAGGATTTCTGTTCCCAGAGTAGTTCACTGCGCTTGAAGGACAGTCACGAGTTTATGACAAGGAGCAAGGGAAAGAGCATCAGGCTGGCTTCATAGAGACAAGGGAGCACGTGTAGAAGCAGATGGAAAGGAACAGGAATGTGTTGCTAACTTTTTATTTTTTGAAAATGTAATATTAATGCACAGGCTTTTCAACCAAGTCAGTTTCCTGAATTCAAACACACGTTAAGTTACTGTCAATATTCACTGTGCATTAGCTGATTAAAATCTCTGAAAAGCTTTGTGGTAAGGGGGGGGGTGTAATTTCAACTTAATATTCTACAAAGTCATCAACCATGAATCCCATTTTTATTTTTCTTGCTGCCAAATACTCAGCTCCCATCTACACAGGCCCACTTTAGAAAATTCTAGCTTCAAGTTTCTTTCTGTGGGTACTGACACCCTCTGTCTATGCCTCCCTTAGTCTGATACTCACGTTTTGCTTCTTCTGCCCTTTGGCCTCTGGGGATGGGGAGGAACTTCTCTTGGTGGTGACCTGACTTGTGTAGCTCAGGGCCACATTCTACCCCCCAGAGTCAGGTTTCTGGTTTTAGTGTTCTGACCAGACCCAGGCCCAAAGGCTGCTTAGGTAAGGGTGAGAAGCCATTTGTCACGTACAGCATCTATCTTTGGTCTTTAAGTTCTGGAAGGTTATAGGCTTACAGCACCTTCTCAGGGAAGTGGGCGAAAGACAGCCCCAGGATCTTGCCTGGTGTGATGGATGAAAACTACTTAACACACATACGCAAAAGAAAGGGACTTTCAAGTCGGGCATCCCAGATTCCAACCTCCACTTGACCAAACACCGGCCGAGCAAAAGTTTACCCCCCAGCGTTAAGTTCCTTTCCTGTGAGATAGAGTGATACCTCCCAGAGTTTTGGTGAGGGGTCAAGATAACCTAAGTAGAGTTTCTGGAAGATGGTTGGTTCTCAATAAGTAATCACTATGACTAATTTTTCTAATTAGAAACACACACACATTTAGGATTTTATATAAATGATTAGTTATCTGCTGCTCCATAGGAGAATGCCAGAAATTTAGCAGCTTCAGGTAATAGTCATGTATTATTCAGAGCTCCTGTGGGACAGGAGTCAGCCCAGCTGGGCCATCTGCAATCAAGATGTTTGCTAGACTAGGGTCTAATGTGAAGGCTCACTTCCAAGCTCTTGTGGTTGGGAGAAGGATTCAGCTCTCTCTCTCTCTGATGTCTGTCATTTGGAAGCTGCCCTAGGTATCTTGTCATGTGGGCCTCCCCATGAAGCAATCTACATCATTAAAGCCAACAAGGGAAAGAGTCAATAGACAAGAATTTTCTACCGAGACAGAAGAGACAAGGTCGAAGCAAACTAATCACCAAGTGGCATCTCATGACTTTTGGCATATTCTCAGCTTAGAAGCAAGTCACAGGCCCTACCCACACTCAAGGGAGGGGACATACAAAATCCAAATACCAGGAAAAGAAGAGCCATCTTGGATTTGGTCTGCCACAAACAGATCACACATGCTGGGGTTTAGTTGTATTCCCTCCTTTTTTTTTTCTTTTTTTGGTTGTGCTTCTCCCCATTCCCAACCCCTTCCCTTTTCCATTCCTTTCTACCTACATCATCTGGTATTCCTACCCTTGGGTAATCCAACTTAATAACATGGTTTGGATAATATCCTATTTCCTCTAGTCAGATATAGACATAGATAGGCTGGTAGACTTAGATGGATGAGAGATAGATAGAGGATAGATGCCCTCACACATATATATGTACATGTATGCATACGTGTTCATGTATTTTTTAATTTAAAAAATGTGACTATATCATACCCGTCTATTTATATCCTGATTTTTCCATGCAGAAATAGGCCATGGAAATTTCTCCAAGGCCAAAGATATAGTACTAAGCTACACAATAGGCTGTAATATTCACAACACCCAGCCTTCCATTACTAATAAGAATTCACTAAATTTCCACTGTTTTGGCACCAAAAACAATGATGCAATAAATATCCTTGGGCTTTATGTACCGAGGCATTTATTTTTCTGGGATAGTTTCCCACAGTGGGATGTCTGGGTCAAAGGATATTTTCAATGTAATAGATATTGCCAGATTGCTTTCCAAAAAAGCTATATTAAAGTACATTTCCACCAGCAATATATTAAAGTGCCCCCTTCCTCTGTATCCCCGCCAGGAATAGGTGTTATCACTCTGTTCGGTGCATGCCAGTCTGATGGTTATAAAGGGATTTCTCATTACTTTAATTTGCATTTGCCAACAATTGGTGAGGTTGAACATCTTCATGTTTGTTGGCCATTTGGAACTGCCACTTTGTGCACTGCTTCTTCATAGCCTTTGCTAATCTTTCTATTGGGATGTTTAAAAGGGCTATTTATAGAAAATGGATGTTAGCTCCTATCACTTGCATTAATTTTTTTCCTCCAAGTTCATCATTGTCTTCTATTTGCTTTACACATGCAATCTTTTTCCATACAAAGGTTTTCTAATTTTGTATGGTCCATATACATACGGGCATGAGCAGGGAAGGGGCAGAGAGAGAGAGTGGAAGACACAGAATCCGAAGCAAGCTCCAGGTTCTGTCAGCAGAAAGCCCACTGTGTGGCTTGAACCCATGAACTGTGAGATCATGACCTGCGCCCAAGTCCTAGGTTGGAGCTTAACTGACTGCACCATCCGGGCACCCTCTAAATATTCACTTTATAGTATCTTATTGTCTTGGGTTTTTTTTTTTAATTTAATCTTGAACACTTACATAATTATTTTGCGTTCTTCATAGAAAAGGAGATAACTTTACTTTCTTCTGGAGGGATAGCCAGTTAGGGCCAGTACCTTTTATAAATAATCCATGGGTTTCCACCAGTCGAAATAGTACTGTCATGTGTATTCAATTCTCACTTATCTCAGATATAATTCTGGATTCTCCAATCAGCTTTCCTGATCTATATGGCTATTTAGATGCCAATACTGTGTTGAACTGACTTATGCAGCTATTTTGAGTGGTATTTTATGTAAAGCAAGGTCTCTCTTTGTATTCTTCTTTCGCATGCTTTTCTTGACAATTCTCTGGCCTTTATTCCTTCATATAAACACTTAGGATAATTTCATCCAATTTCAAAAGAAAGATATGTTAGGATTAAGATTGCAATTATATTAAGCTATACAGATTTCAAAAAGTTTGGGATCTTATTTATCAACCGTTGCATGTCCTTCTGCCGGTTCGAATCTTGGTTTACATCCTAAATAGGTAGACATTTTAATTATTTATTATTTATAAATTTATAATTTCATTTTACATCAGCTCTTAAGATTTC
Organism: Suricata suricatta; assembly: GCF_006229205.1. Classification (NCBI taxonomy): domain Eukaryota; kingdom Metazoa; phylum Chordata; class Mammalia; order Carnivora; family Herpestidae; genus Suricata; species Suricata suricatta. Next base: position 132,721,129 of record NC_043708.1, read on the forward strand.
ATCATTCTTTTTTATTGCCACTGAGTATATAATTTTAGTTCTATTTTAATTACTCACGGTTCATTGCTACATAAGAGAACATTTTTTCTTTAAAATTTACCATGCATCAAATTGGTAAGCCCAATTCTCTCATCAATGGAAGGAGACCTTTATTTTCATTTTTTAACTATGTGCTTTGAGTTTTTAGGTATAAAATAACTTATCTAACATGGTTATATTTATCACTTTTCTCATTATTTTTATATCCCTCTTTCCATTTATTTTATTGCATTTCTAGAACTTTTAAAAAAATATTGACTAACAATAGGCCTCCTTATCTTGTTCCTAATTTAAATTGAAGTGGTTTTAGTGATCTGTGATTGAAAATAATATTTGCTACTGACATATTTAATCAATAGCTTTTTATTCCTGCTTTTGCTTTATCAGCAATGGCTAATGACTTTGATCATGTAACTTTTTATTATATGTTAATATGCTGGACTATTTTCCCCTCGTTAATTCCTCAAAAGAATGGATTCCAGAGACAGAGCTAATTTTTTTTAAGTGTTTGTTTATTTTTGAGATCAAGAGGTAGAGACAGGGAATCCCAAGAAAGCCCCTCACTGTCAGCGTGGAAGACTGGAGCGAGGGTTCCATCTCACCAACTGTGAGATCATGACCTGAGTCAAAATCAAGAGTTGGTCACTTAAGCAACTAAGTCACTCAGGTGCCCCTAGAAGAAAATGTTACTTCTTCATGGTATATGTATAATCCTTCATGAAATCTGTTAAAGATTTTATTCAGATTTTTGCATCTATATTCGAAAATAGTCTTAGTCCACTGAGCCAACCAGGCACCTGTCGAAAATAGTCTTGATTTGCCTTATCTACTCTCCATTTACTTTTTATTTTTATTTTTTAATAGTTTATTGTCAAATTGGTTTCCATATAACACCCAGTGCTTCTCCCCACAAGTGCCCTCACCATGACCATCACCCTCTCCCTCCCCTTCCCCCTTCAGTCCATGGTTCATTTTCAGTATTCAGTAGTCTCTCTTGATCTGTGTCCCTCACTCTCCCCGCTCTATTTCCCCCTTTCTCTCCCCAGGGTCCGCTGCCAGGTCTCTCCTGTTAGACCTATGAGTGCAAACATATGGTATCTATCCTTCTCTGCCTGACTTATTTCGCTTAGCATGACACCCTCGAGGTCCATCCACTTTGCTACAAATGGCCATATGTCATTCTTCCTCATTGCCATGTAATACTCCATTGTATACACTTTTTTTTTAATTTTTTAATGCTTTATTTATTTTTGATACAGAGAGAGACAGAGTATGAGAGGGGGAGGGTCAAAGAGAGAGGGAGACACAGAACCGGAAGCAGGCTCCAGGCTCTGAGCTAGCGGTCAGCACAGAGCCCAACACGGGGCTCGAACCCACGAACGTGAGATCTGACCTGAGCCGAAGTCGGAGGCTTAACCGACTGAGCCACCCAGGCGCCCCTTGTATATACTTTTTAAAAGAAGCTTGACTGACACAATTTACAATTATAAAGTTCACCCATTTTAACTATACTATTCAATGGCCTTTAGTAAATTTACAAAGTTGTTCAGCCATCACCACAATCCAGTTTTAGAGCACGTTCATGGCCTCCAAAAGAACCCCAGGGGCAATCAGTTCTGATTCCCATACCCAACCCAGGTAAGCACGATTTCCGGTTTCCTTTGTCTGAGAATTGTTTCGTGTGAGCGTTTCATATAAGTAAGGCATGTGATATGTGGTCTCTTTGTCTAACTTGACATAATATTTTTGAGATTCATGCATTTTGCAGCGTTCATCACTTTCATTCGTTTTTATGGCTGAGTTTGTTTTCTTTACACAACATATAATTTGAATTTTGGAATCAAAGTTTAGAAAACTTCCAAAAATGATTCGAAAAATGTTTAATATCTGTGGTGGCAGGTAATCATTTTAAAACACTGAGATTATCTTTTCCGTAAGAAGTAGAATTAATTGAATCCATTGGTGTCTTTTTCAGTATCAGATATGTAACCCCTTCCCCTTTTTTATATTAATTGATCGATTCAAGTTTCTACTTCCTCTTGGATCAATTGTAGTAATTTATATTTTGCTAGTAAATAATCCATTTATTCCTAGGATTTCAAATGCTTGGCATGTATTCTCTAATATCTCTCCTTACCGATATATTTGTAATCGTAGGTCTTTTCTATTCCTTCATCTTGTACTTTATTTCTTCTTCCTCCTACTCCTTATTTTCCTCCCCCTGTGCTTTCTCCTCTGTCTTCTTTGAAGTCTTTTATCATGCCTGGCCTACATCATATTTTGTGGTCTTTTAAAGCACTATCTTTTAATTTTTATAAACTTTTTACTATTTTGGGAATTAATTTTCTTTAATTTCAGGTTTTCATTTTTTCAATTATTTCTTTCTCATTTCTTGTTTTGCTACTTGTTGCTTTGCTGATGTTCTTCTAAAATCATGAGAGCAATAATATCTTCTATTTTAGTTTACATTATTTTTATCTATAAAGACACAAAAATGTAGATTACACATTATGCGAAAAAAATGTTTTTTGTTTGGTTGAATATTCTTATTGCTTTCTTAATAGTTTGTGTTATCAGATTTGCAATACTCTTTGGTTCCGGGAGTATTAACTTACTTCTCAGCATCCAAGTAGATGATCTAATTCTGTCAATCTTCTAAATATTATAGTTAATTTTACTGAATTTCATTCAGAGCATATGGACTATCCAATCTTTTTTTGTGTGTGTATGTCATTAGGTTCAGGTCAACTTATAGGAATGTTCTGTGGACTTATAAAAGTTTATATTATTTCTTTTTTTATTTTTTTAAATGTTTTATTTATTTTTGATACAGAAAGAAACAGAGCATGAGAGGGGGAGGGGCAGAGAGAGAAGGAGACACAGAACCAGAAGCTGGCTCCAGGCTCTGAGCTAGCTGTCAGCACAGAGCATGATGCAGGGCTCGAACCCAGAAACTGTGAGATTATGACCTGAGCTGAATTTGGACGCTTAACTGACTGAGCCACCCAGGCGCCCCTATATTATTTAAGGAGTGTATGGGTCTATACTGTTAAATAAAATTATTGTGCCATTAAATTCCTTCATGTCTGTATTTGTTTTTTCTACTAGATTCATCTATTTTCAAAATAAGTGTATTGAGATATACTATATTAAATGCTTACTACATTCTTCTTGATTTCAAACTATGTTATTTAGCGCATATGAGTCTACAATAGTATTATCTTCTATATCAGTTGCATCTATTGTTATATTGTGTCCCTCCGGTACTTTAATCTTAGAGTCACCTTGATTACTTGATTGAAGCAATATTGTCACATCTGCTATTTGTTTTGTACTCATTTGCCTAATGTCTCTTATTTTTTAAAAATTATTAAAGTTTATTAGTTTTGTACTCATCTACTATGTCTTTTATTTTTTAAAAATGTTAAAGTTTACCTAAAAAATAAATAGCATGTTTCAACCCAAACTTAACTCTGTCCATCTCTTGTTTTTAATTGAAGAATTTCATCAATTCCCAATACATACCTTACTTTTATTTCTTCCATTCTGTATCTACTATGTAAAGCCTTTAGTAATTTTTTTCCCTTCCACGTTTTTTCCACCACCAGTTTAAGTTACTATTCATTTTATTTTGTTTTTTTAATATATAAATTCGACTATGCTTACCCACATTCTGGCTGATCACTTTCCTTTCCCAAAGACTGACAATCAGATGCTACTTACTATTATTGTATGAACTCTTTTTTCTAACTAATATTCTACTAAACTCCATTTTCCTTGCCTTTCTATGAGACGAAATCTCAGAACACTTTTACCCTCCACTTGTCCTTTCTTTCTTGCCACTGTCTGCCCCCTACCCATATGATATCTTTATTTTTTAAGTAGTTTATTGTCAAATTAGTTTCCATACAACACCCAGTGCTCTTCCCCACAAATGCCCTCCTCCACCACCTCCACCACTTCCCCCCCC
>NC_043708.1:132725237-132748148 GCF_006229205.1 Suricata suricatta
TTTCCATGATTTGGCTATTGTTGACAGTGCCGCTATGAACATTGGGGTACATGTGCTCCTATGCATCAGCACTTCTGTATCCCTTGGGTAAATCCCTAGCAGTGCTATTGCTGGGTCATAAGGGAGCTCTATGGATAGTTTTCTTTAAAATGCTTCTTCTCTCTCTCCAGTTACCACCCAATTCTGGTTTCACAGAGCTAAATATGTTAAGATGTAAGATATTGTAATTTTCCTTCAAGATGCTCTTTTTTATTATAATAATCCATGTTGGTGCTCTGTTACAACTTATCAGAGTGTGTGTCATTATCTATTGAGATATATGTGCATTAACCTTTCCTTTCCATGTGTTCTTCTCTTCCTCCACTACTCCTTCCTTGAGATCTTCATTCAGACGGCTCTGTGTGTTGGAGTTGCTTTCTGAGCGGTTTTCTCTGAAAGAATAAGTGAGTGGTCTACTCTCTTAATCCTGATGTCTTTGCAATGGTATTCCTTTTAGTCCTGACAGATCATAACTAGACGCAGGATAATTAGGGTGTAATCCTTTGTCTCAGCAGCTTTCAAATGTTATTCTACCATCACCTAGCGTCCAGCTCTACAGACCATATAAACAATGACAGTTTGATTCTTTCTCCTTGTTTAGGTACTGTTATGGACTAAATTATATCCCCCCAAATTCATACGTCAGAACCCCAACATGCATGTGACTGTATTTGGAGTTAAGTTCTTAAAGGGTGATTAAGGTTAAAGGAGCTCATAAGGGTGGTGCTGTAGTCCTATAGCACTGATGTTCCTATAAAATGAGGAAGAGACAACAGAGATCTCTTTTTCTCTCTTCACGTACACACAGAGGAAAAGCCATACGAGGATGCATTGAGAAGGCAGCTCTCTGCAGTGCAGGAAGAGGGCTTTATCTGAAATCAGCCTTGCTGGCATTTTGATCTTGGATCCAGCCTCTAAATTGGTAAGAAAATGAACGTCTATTGTTTAAGCCACCCAGTCTGCAGTGTTCTGTTATGACAGCTCAAACAGGCTAATACAGGGATATTTTTCTTCTTACCTGGAAGTTTGTGAGAATTCTCTTTAGCATTGGAACTCTATAATTTTATCAGGATAGATTTAGGTGTGTGTTTTTCCTTTTTTTAAATATTTATTTTACTTATTTTGAGAGACAGCACAAGCAAGGGAGGGGCAGAGAAACCCAACTGCAGAGCCCAACGTGGGGCTTGATCTCACAAATAGTGAGATCATGACCTGAACAGAAATTAAGAGCCAGAGGCTTAATCCACTGAGCCACCCAACTGCCCTGGCATCTTTTCTTATCAACTCTACTGGAACTTTTATCATTTTTAATTGAACATACATCTTCCACCCCCACCCCCACCTCAGGGAAATTTTATTTGCTTATTGGCTAATTATTGCCTCTTTTCCATTTTTTAAAAAATTTTTAATGTTTTATTTATTTTTGATACAAAGAGAGACAAAGCATGAGAGGGGGAGGGGCAGAGAGAGAAGGAGACACAGAACCGGAAGCAGGCTCCAGGCTCTGAGCTAGCTGTCAGCACAGAGCCTGACGCGGGGCTTGAACCCACGAACGTAAGATTTGACCTGAGCCGAAGTCGGAGGCTTAACCAACTGAACCATCCAGGTGCCCCATCTATCTTCCATTTTTTTAAATCCCCTGAAATCCTTTTATTTACATTTTTGATCTAACAGATTTGTTTTCCAATTCTCCTATTTTCTCATATTTTCCATTTCTATCATTTGAGACATTTCTTCTACTGAGTTATACAGATCATGAGTTTGGGTCATAGCAGTGACTACCTGACTACTTATTGATTTCCGAATACTGCACCAGAATGTCTTTTATCATTTCCTTTACTCGAGAAATTCAAATTTAACTGCCAACTTCCTGCCTCCATTAAAAAGTTCACTTCTACCCAGTTGACATCAAAATACTCCCATAATCATCACTCAAAAATTAATGAAAAATGAATGAATGAATTCATGACCTACTTACTATGGTGCAGGAAATCTTTAGGCAGGCACAGGGCACTTAGTGAAAAAAGCTAACTTAATTATTACCCTCACAGAGCTTACAGTCTGGTGGTATAGACAAGTACCATACAAACCCATTCATGAATATATGAAAACAAATTTTAAGGCATGCCATAAAGAAAATAAGAGTACCACAAGAGAACATATCAGGTTAGGGTGGAGATAAACGGTATGGTCAGGAAGGCTTCTCTGAGAAGTGAAACATAAGCTGGAAATGAAGGACGAGTTGACCAGTACAAGGTATCAGTGGGACATTGTTCCAGACAGAAGAAAAAGTTTACAAAGAGAGAAGTCTATTCAGGGCATTGGAAGGCCAGCAAAGTGGGAGAAAGCTGGGCTTTGGAAATCTTGTCGGAACACAGTCTTCATTGTAAGAGCACTGAAAAGCCATTGTCATGTGCTATGAAGAAAGTAAAATGACTCAACAGTCATGTCAAAAGGATGATTCTGGATTTTGTTTGAAGAATAGATTGGGAGTGGTTGGGTCATGGGTGTTTGTAAGGAAACAGAAGATGCAATTTAAACCAGGGGTCAGCAAACTTCTATAAAGGACCAGAGAGTAACTATTTTAGGCTCTGCAGTCTATTTGGCCTCTGTTGTAACTAACCTACTGCACCATGTAAACACCTATAGATGATACATAAATTAAAGCAAACGACTATACTGCCCCCCAAATATCTTATTCATAAGTACAGGTAGTGGGCTGGATTTGGTCTGTGAGCTGTAGTTTGCTGACCCCCTACTCTAAGCATCTAGAAATTCCTCTTCTGCTCACACCAAAAGAACATCAGTGAGATGCTAATCTTGAAGTTCTGTAATATATCCATCCCATAGACTGATCCTGACAACTGGCATACACTAGGTGCTCGGTAAATATTTGTGGACAGAATAAGCAATGTAGAGGACCATGCTATTTAAACTTGCCTAACGAGGAAAAATATTTGTTAATTCAAACTCTTGGCTTGGTGTCACTAAGCTCATTGTGGAGTGACTAAGTAAGCGATACTGGCCAATTAATTAATCGGGATATTTCAAGTTTGTCTTCACTTATATTCCTCTCTAATCACCCATTTCTTATTAATGGAGAGAGCCTACATATAACAGACTTTGATCCTTCTGATTTTGAAATATTTTACAGTCTCCTTTTGGTATTTGCATATAGTTAAACAGACCAAGTTCCATTATTTATTCTCTATTTGACATGTAAGATGTATGTAATTACCATATTTAATAACATGATATTTGGACGTTGGATCCAAGCAGTATCCCCAACACTGGAATGTTGGTAGAGCATGAAAAAAACTGGTGCTATTTTATTACTAATGAGTAGGAGGTATGTGTTTCTATAAGCCAAGACCCCATAAACAGAATAAATTAAAAGATAGAAACTTGAGCTTGAATGACTCTGAATTAGGGACAATTTAAGCATTAACAGGTCTATTACCTCCTTTTCCTGAAAGAAAAATCATCTTTGTGCTTATTATAGGATGCAAGCTGTGACAGTGATGGGTGCTAATCTGAAAAGGGGATTGGAAAAGGCATTGCAATGTTTAGAAAAGCTTAACTTATGTAAACCTTTCTTAAAGTTTCATCCTTTTTAGTTCAGCTTAAGATGTCATATAGGAAGCACCACGTGGTCAGTAAAAAGTCTTTAGGAATCTTCCAGTCAGACTGGTTTTGTCCTTATATATTCCCTGAGAGTAGTCGCCTTCTGTCCAATAAATACATTATACTTTCCATATATGTATTTCTATTTGTTGCAAATATTGTGTCATTTAAATTGTTTATAATTTCACCATACACAAAGCTTTTTAATTATATTCAGTGATAGCCCATATTTAGTTTTACAGTGTGTTTCAAATTGTACTGTTATTAACACATGCTATTTTATTTAATCTGTAAATCACTTCTAAAGTGCATACAATATTGGTTTTTTTCCTAGATGAGGAAGCTAAGGCAGAGAGATTCAGTATCTTCTCCAAGGTCACGATCAATTAAAAAGTGGCAAAGATGGTCTCTAAAAGCCAAATAATTTGACTCGAGAACCCATGTTGTTGTATTATTTTCTACATTTTCCTTGAGGTTTTTGCCTTAAAAGGTCTGACCCACTTTAATATTAGATAATTTCCCTTCTCTTAATACTTCCCTCTCTGCTTAACTCTCCACTTCTTTTCCTCCCTCTTTTCCTCCTCCCCCAACCTTTTCCCTTCCTTTGACCTCCTGCCCAACTCCTACATTCTCTTTACTCCACATAGAATTTACACTGAGTGATGGTGTAGAGTAAGAATGCAAGTTATTTCTTCAAATAATTAAACAATTACTCCTAGAGTACTTATTAAATAATCTGGCATTTTGTCAGTGGTTTTTTTTTTTTTTTTAAGAAAGCTCTATGCCCAACGTGGGCCTTGAACTCACAACTCTGAAATCAAGAGATCAAGAGTCACATGGTCTGCCAACTAAGCTTGCCAGGTGCCCCATCAATGATATAAAATGCCTTCTTTATCATGTGGAAAAGAGACAAATTGGATGTGAATTTTACTTCATTGTTCTTTCCACTGCTTATTCCCCTACTGTTACACAAATACCATATGATTTAAGTGTTTTCGTTATGTAATGTCTTATTATAAATACTTTATCACAACAAAAAATATTAGGTTCAAAAAATTGACTGTAATGCTCATCTGTTCTGCCAAATACATGTTTTCTTGATTAATTCTTTCCTTTTATGTACCAGTTTTCAAATAATGAGTTGATTCCTTTATAATCCAAAGGGAATATTTGGAGAATTTAGGGGGAGTATTATTATAAACTGATGGGTTTTAAAATATGGGTGTAAGCAATTTACACATTCAATGCAATCCCAATCAAAACTGCACCAGCATTCTTCTCAAAGCTAGAACAAACTATCCTAAAATTCGTATGGAACCACAAAAGACCCCAAATAGCCAAAGTAATATTGAAGAAGAAAACCAAAACGGGAGGCATCACAATCCCAGACTTTAGCCTTTACTACAAAGCTGTCATCATCAAGACAGTATGGTATTGGCACAAAAACAGACACATAGACCAATAGTATAGAATAGAGAGCCCAGAACTGGACCCAATAATGTATGGCCAATTAATCTTTGACAAAGCAGGAAAGAGTATCCAATGGAAAAAAGACAGCCTCTTTAGCAAGTGGTGCTGGGAGAGCTGGACAGCAACATGCAGAAGAATAAAACTAGACCACTTTCTTACACAGTACACAAAAATAAACTCAAAATGGATAAAGGACCTGAGTGTGAGACAAGAAGCCATCAATACCCCAGAAGAGAAAGCAGGGACCAGCCACCTTGACCTCAACTGCAGCAGTTTCCTACTTGACACATCCCCAAATGCAAGGGAATCAAGAACAAAAATGAACTATTGAGACCTCATCAAGATAAAAAGCTTCTGCACTGCAAAGGAAATAATCAAAAAAACTAATAGACAACCAATGGAATGGAAAAAGGTAGTTGCAACTGGCATATTGAATAAAAGGCTAGTATCCAAAATCCACAAGGAACTCACCAAATTCCACACCCAAGAAATGAATAATCCAGTGAAGAAAGGGGCAGAAGACATGACTAGACACTTCTCCAAAGAGGACATCCAGATGGCCAACAGGCACATGAAATGATGCTCAGTATCACTCATCATCAGGGAAATACAAATCAAAACCACACTGAGATACCATCTCACACTGGTCAGAGTGGCTAAAATGAACAAATCAAGAGACTATAGATGCTGGCGAGGATGTGGAGAGATGGGCACCCTCCTACACTGTTGGTGGGAATGAAACTGGTACAGATGTTCTGGAAAACAGTGTGGAGGTTTCTCAAAAAACTAGTGATAGGACTCCCCTATGACCCAGCAATAGCACTGCTGGGGATCTACCCAAGGGATACAGAAGTGCTGATGCATAGGGGCACATGTACCCCAATGTTCATAGTGGCACTTTCTACAATAGCCAAATCATGGAAAGAGCCTAAATGCCCATCAACAAATGAATGGATACAGAAGATGTGGTATACATACACAATGGAATACTACATGGCAATGAGAAAGAATGAAAACTGGCCATTTGTAGCAAAGTGGATGGACCCTGAGGATGTCATGCTAAGTGAAGTAAGTCAGATGGAGAAGGACAGATACCATATGTTTTCACTCATAGATCTAACAGAAGAAACTTAACAAGGGACCATAGGAAGGGAAGGGGGGGGCGAGTTAGGAAGTAGGAGTGAGGCAAATCATGAGAGACTCTTGAATACTGAAAACAGACTGAGGGCTGAAGAGGGAGGAGTAAAGGGGAAGGGGGGTGATGGTCATGGAGGGGGACACTTGTGGGGAAGAGCACTGGGTGTTATATGGAAACCAACTTTGCAATAAACTATTAAATAAAGAAAAAATAAAGACTGCAGGACTAAAATACTGAAGAAAAGGTCACTTCAGAGAGGAGACAGCACTGTTAATTATCCTTTCCCCCTTGAAGGATTTTCCCATCTGTAACTGTCTATTGATAGAGAAGCTAAGCAGAAATGTTGATAGTCTTACAGGGCTAAGAGGGATAAAAAAAAACATGGTAAAAAATAAAATAAAGTAAAATAAAAAAATAAAATATGGGTGTGCTCTAATCCATCTTTAGACAGTAGAATCTCTAAGTTTTATCCTAAACTATTTTAAATCAAACCTGAACAGTCTTCGGTCACTTGCACATGTTCTACAATCCAGACTCATTTCCCACATTTCTTACCCTAAATCTGGAATTAGCCCTATCTTCAAGGATCTTTGGTTAACTTTGTTGTTAAGGAGTTCATGATCTGTGCACTAGTAGTGCTCATTGCCATTGCTTTGGTCATGGCTTCTGGGTTTTTACTTTGGGCAAAAAAATATATGATAAGTTCATACTGAAAGTCCCATTCCAATGTAAGATTATTGCTTTTGGCATTTCTTATTTGCTTTTAGCTTTGACCTCTTCTCTGATGCTGAAAATCTTTGTTAGCATAATCATTTACTTGGTGAGCATGCATGCACACACACACATTTTGAATTTTAATGTAATTTGGTCCAAAAATACGTGCACTATTATGGTGGCAAGGTCAAACCAGCAAAGCAATGTGTTTAGAAAAGTAGAACTTGTATTTGTTTCTGCCTCTCCCTATAGAACAGAATATTTTAAAACATGGTTTTCTTTCCACTTTTTAAAGAATTTTTTTTATAACTGAGAGAAAGAGACAGAACATGAGCAGGGGAGGGGCAGAGAGACAGAGAATCTGAAGCAGGCTCCAGGCTCTGAGCTGTCAGCACAGAGCTCCATGCGGGGCTTGAACCCACGAACAGTGAGATCATGACCTGAGCCAAAGTTGGGTGCTTAACCAGCTGAGCCACTCAGGCACCCCTCCATTTTTTAAAGGAGATATCCATCTATCTATCAATCCATCCATCCATCAATCCATCGAAACTTTCCCCTGACTTGGTTAAATATTGACCTACTATATAAAATTTTCTTCTCCTTTTTTTTATTGTTGTTCTAATTTTACAGTACATTCCAGAGATCATATAAGACAACATATAAATATAAATTTTAACTACATAGTGGTTCATTGTGTATTCATAGTTTATTTACCTATTGATGGATGTTTGGGTCAGTCTTTCACTATAACAAAATGCTATAATAAACACCTTTGTGAATGTGTACTTTTCTACTTTTGCAATGCATTATTTTTTTTAAATTCTAGAACAGATATTGCTGGGTCAAATAGCATGTGTATATGTAATTTTGCTAGAAATTACCAAATACCAAATTTGTTGTGCATCTTTACATTCCCACTGGGAATCTATGACAGTCACTGTATCTTTGCAGTCTCAACAATAGTGTATTTTGTCAAACTTTTAGATTTTGACAATTGGAAATGTGAGCAAAACTACTTCAGTATAGTTTTAAGTTTTTATACTTCTTCCTATAAGTGACATTGAACCTCTTTTCATATGTTAAGAACCATCCTATAAATTGATGATTTTATGTGTTTTCCCATTTTTCTATAGGTTTTGCTTTTAAGTTTATTTATTGAGAGAGACAGAGAGAGAGAGAGACAAAGAAAGTGCAGGAGTACACAGGGGAAGGGAAGAGAAAGAGGGAGAGAGAGAAAATCCAAAGCAGTTTCTACACCATCAGTGCAGAGTCTGATGTGGGGCTTGAACTTACAAACTCTGAAATCTTGACCTGAGGGGAAGTCAGACCTTTAAACTGACTAAGCCACCCAGGTGCCCCTGGTCTGTAGGGTTTTTTTAAATTTTTAATTATATTTAGAAACTCTTTTATTATTAACATTCCTAACTCTTTCACGGTAATTTAAGAGTAAACTGCACACTCTTTGGTACTTACAAAAGTTATATTTAATTTTACATAATCTACAAATTTATGTATAATCTATAATTTTGTTACATAAAAGTATAGTTTTTCCCCATTGATTATGAATTTTAAGTTATTTTTAGGTAAATTATCCCCTTTCCCAGATTGTATAATAATTAATCTATATTTTCTTCTAGTATTTGCAAGGTTTTATTTCTCACATTTAAATGTAGGGTTCATATTGATCTTTTGCAGTATGTGGTATGAGAAAATCAATTTTTAAATTTTCACGTGGGTATTCATATACTCCTTTTCTGTTCATCAGAAAGTTCATCTCTCCTCTATTGGTATGAGATGTTATAATGTTATATATTAAATTTTCATATGTAAGTAAGTCTATTTCTGGCTCTATTCAGAATGTTTTTAATTATAGACTCTTTGCAATTTTTTTGGGCTCTTGCAAATGAACTTTATAATTAGCTTGTCTGGCTCCAGGAAAAAAATGCAATTATTTGTTATTTGGGGTCTTATTATATTTACATATTAATATGGGTAATTTTAATGATGTTGAATGTTCCTTCCAAGAACATGGTATGTCTTTCAATTTGTTCAAATTTATTTTTATGTCTTTCAGAGTGTTTTATAATTTTCCTCATAAAATCCTTGCATATTTTTTAACTTTTAGTTTCCTTTTTGCTATTATAAGTAGAGTCTACTCTTTCTATATATCTTCCAGAAGTTTTGTTTGTATATTAGACGTTTCCAGCTTTTGTGTGGAGATATAAGCTGCAAATGTATCAGTTTTACTTAAGTTTTATAGTAGGCCTTCCATAGATTTTTGGTGGGAGGTTAGAAGGGGGGCTGCTTTCCAGATAATCATTTCATCGTCCAACAAAAATAATTCTCCTTCTTCCTTTTTGATTCGTAAGTATTTACATTCCTGTTTAATTCCACTAATGGCTCCAACACAATGGTGAATAGCTCTGACCAGAGCTATTACATTGTGGTCTGCTTTTAATGGGATACTTTGTTGTGTCTTCACAGCGTCGCACATATAAATACACACAAAAGGTGTTCCTTTAAAAAATCTTCATTCAAGTATAATTCATATATAGTAAACGTTATCTACATAAAGTACACAATTCAGTGATTTTTAGTGTGTTTAGAGAATTGTGCCATTATCATCATTGGCTGAGTTTGTAACATCGCCATCATCCCCAAAACTGCTAGCCATTAGCTAGGAACAATTCCCCATTACCCCTCCTGAAAACTAGTAATCCACTTTGTGTCCCTATAGGCCGGCCTATTAAAGACATTAAATATAAATGAAATAAACAAAATGTGGTCTTTTGTCACTGGCTTCTTTCACTTATGTAAGGTTTTCAGTGTCCACCCATGTTCTAGTATGCATCAGTACTGCATGTCTTTTTCATCACCTACCAATATTCCACTGTGTGAATGTACCAGAGTGATGTATCAATCCATCCATTTAATGGACATTTGGAGTATTTTTACATTTTGACTAACATCAACCATGATATTTAGAGCATTCATGTGCCAGTTTATTTAGACATATCTTCAATTCTCTTGGGTATATATCTAGGAGTTCTGGAATTGTGGATCATACGGTAACTCTACTCCACTTTTTGAGAATATGCCAAACTATTTTTCTTTTTAATTACTTTAAAAACGTTTTCACCATTTATTTATTTTTGAGAGACTGAGACTGGGGGAGGGGCAGAAAAAGAGAGACACACAGAATCTGAAGCAGATTCCAAGCTCTGAGCTGTCAGCACAGAGCCTGACATGGGGCTCGAACTCACGGACTGCGAGGTCATGACTGGAGCTGAAGTTGGATGCTTAACCGACTGAGCTGCCCAGGTGCCCCCAAACTGTTTTTCAAAGTGGCTGCACTATTTTACATTCCTATCAGCAATGTATAAAGGTTACAATTTCTCCACATCCTTGTCAACACGAGGTATCATCTATCTTTTTGATTACAGCCATTTCGGTGGAGTTGAAGTGGTATCACATTGAAGTTTTGATAGGCATTTCTCTAATGCTTAATTATACTGAACATCTTCACATGTGCTTATTGGCCACTTGTTTATAGTCTTTAAAGAACTATCTATTCAAAATCCTTTGTGCTTTTATCGTCCTTTTCTATAACTGAATTATAAGTGTTCTTTACAAAATTCTAGATACCAGTTTCCTACTAGATACATGATTTTGAAAATATTCTCTCTCACTCTGCGGGTTGTTTTCTTGATGATTTTCTATGCAGCATACACATTTCTAATCTTTATTAAGTCCAAATTATCTGTTTCTTCTCTTGTTTCTTGTGTTTTGCTGTCTTATCTAAGAAGGATTTGCATAATCCAAGGTAAGGGAGATTTACTCCTATTTTTTATACTCTTACTTTTATGCCGATTATCAATTTTTGAGTTAGTTTTTGTGAGTGGTATAAAGAAGGGGTCCAGTTTATTTTCATACATCTGAATACCCAGTTATCCTAACATCATTTGTTGGGTGGTGCCTGGATGGTTCAGTCAGCCAAGTGTCTGACTTCAACTCAAGTCATGATCTCATGGTCCGTGGGTTTGAGCCCCACATCAGGTTATGTGCTTGCAGCTCAGAGTCTGGAGCCTGCTTCAGATTCTGTGTCTCCCTCTTTCTCTCTGCCCCTTACCCACTTGTGCTCTCTGTCTCAAAAATAAATAAACCAAAAAAATAAAATCTAACATCATTTGTTGGAAAAACTATTCTCTCCCCTGCTGAATTGCTCTGGCACCCTTGTCAAAAGTCACTTGACTATACATATAAGAGTCTATTTCTAGACTCTGAACTCTATTCTTCTGATTTGTATATCTGTCCTTAAGCCAATACAACACTGTTTTGATTACTGAAGGTGTAACAAGTTTTGAAATTGGAAAATTGGAGTGCTTTAACTTTGTTTTGTTTTTGTTTTTTAAGATTCTGTTGGATATTCTGGCTCCCCTGCTCCTGAATAAATAGTTTGAAACAAGCCAATAATCCAAATTCTAACATTTGCTTTATTAGAATTTTTAATTGTTTCATTCAGTTTTATCAAGAGATCAATTATGAACTTTCCCTCTATCTACTGTTTCTTATAACTCTCAGTAATCTGCTCCCATTTCCACCACTAAAATTTCAGATCAATGTTAAATAATAATGATTGCATGAATTCCTGACTTCAATGAGAATTATTTTAAAGGCTCACTGTTAATTATGATGTCGGCTATTAATTTTAGATACTGTTCTTGATCAAATTCTTCCTAGTTCATTAAGACCTTTTGATCAGGAGTGAATATGGGTTTTTCTCAAATCTCCAAACCTTCCTTTTTCTGTCTGTGCAAGAAGAGAATTGAGGCTAGATTGGATAACAGAGTCCAGTCAAATAAATGCTTTCTTTGGTTTTAGACATGACTGGGTTTCTTTCCAGGTTTCCTGACCAGCTCTGGGATCGTTGGATGTGTTAGTTAGCATTTCCTGGATTCCTCATTGACAAAAAACCCCGACTCATCATACTTAGCTTGTAGTGTGTTTAAGGATTAAAAATCATATCTGCAAAGAACCTGACCTACAATCAACAGCCAAGAGACATGGACTCTGTTTTGTGGCTTTTAAGGTCTTTCTAGCTTTAAAAATGCTCTGGAGTGCTCCGTATGTAACTTTTCACAAGACTCAAGTATATCAGAAACTGAACAGCCCAGTAATTCTATCTTCATTTAAAGGGAGCAGAAGTTTAAACTTAAAGTTGCTAAAAGGCAGACTAAATTTTCCCACGCAGATCATGGTATGTAGATCTGCCACCTAAACATAAGAAAACTCAGCAATGGAACTAAGATACGTTTTGGTATCTTATTCACACAACCTTACATCAAAAATAAGTTGGCTGTGTCACAAAGATTCAGAGAGAGCGAGAGAGACGTAAAGGATATCAGCAGGCAGCTAATTCAATCTCACACCCAAAGCATCACCATTCATTCAGTGGCTTCATCATGGCACCATTTATCATGCCATTTATCACACCCTTTCACTAATGCACCTTTTAAGGTAATTAACAATCTTTTACCAGGAATTTAATGACCTATGTACGTGTCTCAAATCTCCTGGGCCAAGCACTGTGATATTCAAACCAGTATTTGATTTCCAGTAAGCACGGACGAGTGCACAGATAGATCTGTATTTCAATGGAAAAAGGAATGGATGATCCAATAAAGTAATTAGCAAATTAATCAGCTGCTTTTGTGCTTTTTTCATTCCACTTCAGTTTACTAGGTCTAAACATACAGGAAAAAAATATTTTGTGTGTAATCATGTAAAGCGTGCCCTAGGCAACACTGATGCTTCCCTGTAAGACCTGCTCCTTCACTGATATCATTTCTAAGCACCCCCTATCAATGAATAAATTGATTAGTGAATTCAGCTAAGTCCATCTGGTGATGCTGTGCTTGGAGGGGGGTGTGCAAGCCTGGAACACTCAACATTCTATGTATATATGCTGAGTGTGGATTCCATATTTATTTTCCTGAAATTTGTAGCTCACTAATCCATCTTGAACAACATGAGAGGAACAGGATGGAAGACTCATTTGGTGTTACAAGAATTATTGGAAACTTACTGCTCATTTTTGTCTTATTTTTTTCCCCAGACACCTGAGTACCCTCAAATCCCACTGCAGGTTGTCCTAGGCATGTTTATCAGTACGTTTACAGGGCTTCTAATTAATTCTTTGTAATTGCATCGTATTTTCTGCCTCCGTTTCTCTCCACTGTCCCAGCCTTGGAAACAAGATGTTCCACCTCTGGAGACTGCCCGGGTAAAAGCCTATTAATAAATAATTAAGTTTGGAGACTCCTGCAGTGGTGAGTCATGACTGGAGAGCATGTGGAAGCCGTCTCCATGGTAACGTACCAACAGGCATTGAACTGCTCTATTTCTCTTTCCTAAGTGTGGGACGAGTGGGGGCAAAGGCATAGATTAAAAAGAGATTTAGTTTTGTGGGGTTTTTTCTTTTTCATTTTCTTTTCAAAAAATCTGTGATTGACCTAACTCAAGAAAGGTTATGTTTATGGCACATGAAGCATAATCTGTAACTGGATGCAAATCCTTTCAGTACCTCTCCTCCCCACCTCGTGGCTCGCCTGTTCTCTCCAGCACCCTCAGCTGGCTGACCAGTTCTATCATGCTGCACATCTTCCTCTGGTACCAAATGTCCACTGCTCACTCCACCACCACTCCACCACCGGCTCCTGTCTCAAAGTTCCCTCTCTTCTCCGTCCTTCCCTTCCTAGCTTGTCCTGCAGTTTAAACTAACGTTCTGGCCATAGAAAGGACATGGGCTTTGCAGTAAGGCAGGTCTGGGTTCCGATCCCAGCCTCTTCTACTCACTAACTGCATAACTTAGGAAAGTTATGGGACCTCTCTGTCTGTTTCACTGCCCGTAAAATGGAAACAATAATTTCCTTGCAGGGTTACAGTGAAGCTTAAAGGAAGTAGCACAAAGGACGGGTAAGAGAATAGATTTGTGCATCAGACCATTGAGATTTGAATCATCTCTTTGCCTTTTACTCACTTTCTGTTTTCGAGTACTTTACGTAATTTCTTGAAGTCTCGATTTCTTATCTGGAAAGTTGAGTAACAATCATCTACTTCCTAGATTTATTTGTAGTGTTAATTCATAGGATGCATATAAAAGCCTTTGGCAAACAGTGGACACACACATATTAGTATATAATACAGAGATATATATAGAGAGAGACAGTGTATATATACAGATAGATACACATTGAAATTATTTTTTAAGTTTATTTATTTATTCCAAGAGAAAGAATGAGAGCAAGTGGAACAGGGGCAGAAAGAGAGAGAGAATCCCAAACAGGCTCCTCACTGTCAGCACAGAGCCCCATGCAGGGCTTGAACTGACCAACAGTGAGATCATAACCTGAGCTGAAGTTGGATGCTTAAGCCGTGCAGATCCCCCTACTTCACAATTATTAATTATAATAAGATGTTTGATAAATAAACTATTAGATACTATTATAATGACTTATTTTGTGACACAATGGAAACCTGATATGATGATCTAACAATGCTTCCTGAAAAGGTGGGGACATAACAGGAGTCACTGAACACTTGTCTCCTTGCCCAGACTGGCACTTAATTCTGCATCAGATAAAACCTTTGACTTTTCAGACCAAGTCTGAGCCTACTTCTCCACTGCAGAATCACAGTCCAAGCCAATATTATCTCAGCCTTGAGGTCATTGGTTCTGGATATACTCCAATCTCCTCATTCTGATTTTCTGCCCTGTGTCTCAGGAGTCTGACAACTGCAGTTTGCACCTCCTAGGCTTGTTTGTATTCAGGTGGCTTCCGGGCATATCAGGCCAAGAACACAGTGAGAGCTACACACATACAAAATAGAACAAGACGTGGAATCCAGAGGATTCACTGGGCTCTGGCTTGACCCTCCCAAGTCCAATATGGAAAATCATGGCAACTCAGTTATTTCCTAAGTGAGTGAGAACGTAGGTCCTCCAATCATGAAGTTATGAGCCATTCTAATAAGTAAAGAACCTTGGGCTGATGACAGTGGGTAAGGGGAAAGAATCAGTGGTAGAAGAAGAGAGCTGTGATTATCTACAGTCATGGAGCTATTCAATTATGCATTTTTTATGTTACTTGATCTTTTCCCACCTTTCCCTCTCCTGCCTTAAATAAACTTCCCAAGAAGAGGCTGCCATTATAATGCATGTTCCAGGTAGATGTGCGACTGAATCGACATCATCCTCTGATCCTGTGGTTCTGATGAGACTTTTTCTTTCTGTCCTCTGCTTTGGGGATGAGCATTTCTTTACTTAATGAAAAGCAAGAATAAATGCTGAGTGGCAAAAGGGTAGGCTGTGCTTGTTACTGTTGACTTATTCTACCTCAACAGACCCCCAGGACCGTGCTTCTTCTTTCAGTGCCCTGCTCTCCCCTCTGAGATAGCAGATTCCTGCCAACTCCTTGTTGCAGGCTTCAGATTGGGTTTGAGCAAGGGGAGGCACCAGCAAGGGACCAAGGAATCAGAGAAGAAAGATGGAGGCAAGGGTGCTTGGGCTGGCTATCTCTGCCCTGCCGCCTACATATCTTGGTGTCTGTGGCCAATGCCATGCCCTTGCATGGCTCGAGATTTGGCCAGCGTGACTCCTGCTCCCCCTAGGCTCCTGTGACAAGACTTCCTCCCTGTTTCTTCTTTAGCTACAGGATTGTTGATGGCTTCTCACTGTTATATCTCCAGTGTTCCACAATCCACATGTGTACCCTTAGCCCTGACAGTTCCTCTATAAGTAATCTCTTCATTGACACCTTTTCATTTGAACCCAATTCTTCTTCCCACCAGGGCTGTCACTCATGAAATATCCCACATAGAAATGGCTCCCCAACACTGTTCATGTGTCAGTGCCTTTCATTTCAGTATTGTCTACACATAGGTGGCCCTCCATAAAGGTTTGTTAAACTCAAAGGAGAGTTTGGAATTAGATATACCTAGAATTACCTAGAAGGAGATCAGCCTGAGCAGAGACACAACTGGGGGCAACCATCATGTCCATTTGCTATTACTATCTGTAAATAAGTATGGGGAATCTTGGCCTTTTTCAGCTCTTGATGTCACCAATGACAGTCAAATTAAAAAAAAATCATCTGACACATAGGGGCACATGTACCCCAATGTTACAGCACTGTCAACAATAGCCAAATGATGGAAAGAGCCTAAATGCCCATCACCTGATAAATGGATCAAGAAGATGTGGTGTGTGTATACACACACACACACACACACACACACACACATACATACAATGGAGTATTATATGGCAATGAGAAAGAATGAAATCTGGACATTTGTAGCAAAGTGGATGGACCTCGAGGGTGTCATGCTAAGCAAAATAAGTCAGGCAGAGAAGGACAGATACCATATGTTTGCACTCATAGGTCTAACAGGAGAACAGGAGAAACCTAATGGAGGACCAGGGTGAAGGGAAGGGGGGAAGAGAGTTGGGGGGAGAGAGGGATGCAAAACCTGAGAGACCACTGAATACTGAAAATGAACCAAGGGTTGTGGGGGGAGGGGGAGGGGAAAAAGAGGCGGTCGTGATGGGGGGGGCACTTGAGGGGAAGAGCACTGGGTGTTGTATGGAAAACAATTTCACAATAAACTATTTTTAAAAATTTAAAAATTAAAAAAAAAGCAAACCTTTTCCACACAGTTCATTTACTGTTGAGAACTGTCCAAAGTTTCTTCCCCAAATTGACTTGACATCTGTGGTACAACCATGGATAATGGTGAGTGGTGCCTTAGGAAGCCAACTTCGAGATAACTCAGGAGTAAGAAATGGCTGCCTATGGATTTTGAAAGAGTCTTTAAGCCAGAAATATTGTGAATAATGTCTCAAAATCCACTGGAACCACAGGCCCCCTAAGCAATGAGAACTGCCACCATACAATGTCTCAGCTCCATCCTAGAATCAAGACAGGAGGCTCTTCAGGGGCAAATTCTCCACAGCACTGTTCTCTTACCCCTTCTAGGAGATATGAGCTTGTGGCCACAGTTAATTTTCTGTTCTGCCCTCTAGACACCACTTTCTGTTGTGTTAGTATCTGCAAATTCCACAGGAGATAACTCAAAAAATGGGGGGTGCTGTAAGATCCCTGTTTTTTTTTTTTTCCTTTCAATCTCCAAGAATATTTCATTTCCTGCTTTGGGAACCAACCTCTTGTCTCTTCCTGCCATCTGGACTTTTTAGTTTATTACTTATGGTTTAGAAATTTATCAAGTCCCTGTGTTCTCTGCTGGCCAGTTTTAACCCACATGATCCATTTCTTTTTAAAATTTTTAATGCTTTAATTATTTTTGAGACAGAGAGAGACAGAGCATGAGCTAGTGAGGGGCAAAAA
Organism: Suricata suricatta; assembly: GCF_006229205.1. Lineage (NCBI taxonomy): Eukaryota > Metazoa > Chordata > Mammalia > Carnivora > Herpestidae > Suricata > Suricata suricatta. The sequence continues at coordinate 132,742,629 of NC_043708.1, forward strand.
CAGAGGGAGACACCGAATCTGGAGCAGGCTCCAGGCTCTGAGCTGTCAACACAGAGCCTGATGCGGGTCTTGAACCCATGAACTGTGAGATCATGACCTGGGCCAAATTTGGACGCTTAACCAACTGAGCCACCCAGGCGCACCCCCCCCCCCAGCGATCCATTTCTTTATTCTCCATGCCTGAAGTCCTAATGCGTTCTCCTCCCTCAGCATTATCTGTGATCTTTGACTTCTTCTACTGGCTTTCCATCCTTGTTTGCCACTGTGTATTTTATAAACATCTAGACTGCTGCATTTCACTTAAAGGAATGTGGTTTCACCCCAAATGAATGCTTAGAAGCAGCAGATGAAATTTTAGTTCTCTGAAATGCAATGGATGTAAATCTGATTAATTGTCTCACCGACTCTGGGAACATCCGGGCATCTCATTTCCTGCCTAAGTCGCTGGAGCCTTCACATTAACTTTTGGCAGGTAATATGGTTGGGCCCAGCCATTCATCACCAATAACAGCACTGAAAACACATCAGGTTGAAATTCTTGACAGGTAGATTGGGTTCTGCTTTCCAGTAAAGCAAATTTCAGGAACACTTTTATTTTTTTACTCTTTCCTCTATCCCAGAAAGATTTCCACATGCTAACATGCGGTATACAAGGGTATCTTTTTCTTCTGTCATCATTCCTGAAAGAAGCAAGACCATGGAGTTCTTTCCTGGACAGTATGCAATTTCAAGAAAGGAATTCTATGCTAGGCCACCATATTTTCATTTTCTTAAGGTGGACTGAGCTTATCTCAGTAACAGAGGTAGGCAGGATGGGGGTTTTGTGATTAAAAGTAGGGGAATCAAATACCTATATAAATATCTGTATACTAAGATTTATAACAGCTTTATGTATGTTGGCCAAACACTGGAACCATCTACATGCCCATCAATGGGTGAATGGATAAACAAATTGTGGCTATATTTATATAATGAGATACTACCAAAAATAAAAAAAGAATGAATTATTGATACACACAGCAACATGGATGAATCTCAACATAATTATCTAAGTGAAAGCAACCAGACAAAAAAGATACATACTGCATGGCTCCATTTCTATATCATTCTATAAAACGCTAATGAATCCACAGAATCTCAGAAAGCAAATTGGTGATTGCCTGGGAGTGTAGCTGGGGGATAATGGAGATGGAGAAGGGCAGGTGGGAAGGATCACGGATGAGCACAAAGAAATTCGGGGGACCGATGGATATATATTATCTTAATTGTGGTAATGTTTTCATAGATATATACACATGTCAAAACTTAGGAAATTGGATACACTGAAGAGATTGTTTATTGACTATGAATTCATTCTTAATTAAAAAAAACAAGGGGCACCTAGGTGGCTCATTTGGTTAAGTGTCAGACCCATGATTCTGGCTCATGTCATATAAGTACCACGCGCTAACCGATTGCGCCACTGGAGCTCCATCTGGCTCATGTCAAGATCTCACGGTTGGTGGGATCAAGTCCCACATTGGACTCTGTGCTGACACCACAGACCTGGTTGAGATTCTCCCTCTCTCTCTGCCCCTCACCCATCTCTCAAAATAAAATAAACAAACATTTAAAATAAAATAAAAACAAGGATCTGGAATCAGACTGAGTTTAAATCTTAGCTCCCGCATTCCTGAGTTGTATGATTTTGGCAGTTTACCCATTTTTATATTTCCCTAACTCCAGAAAGGGGAAAAGGTTAGCCTCTCTTACAGGGTTATCACAGATGTTCAATTCACTGAGCATGTGAAGCACTTAAAACAATGTCCAACACATAGTAAGTACTCAGTAATGTTAGTTTTGATCATGTTTGTGGCACTATATCTGGCTATTTATACACATCATCCCATTGGAGCCTCTGATAATCTGGTGACATGCTCAGATTCATCACACAGAACCAGAGACTGAGGTACCATGTCACATAGCTAATGACAAAGTTGTCATTACTGACCTACCTGTCTAACTCCAAACCCCTAGTCATCTCTCCAAGAAGTCACAAGTCCAAGCCAACTCCTAGAACAGTCCTATGAATACACTCTCTGCATCTTTGGCATATCCTCTGGGAAATGAGAATGATTTGCTGAGGCCTTTGCCACCTTGTTCCCCACTGTGGGGGCTTTGAATTTCTAGGTCAACTTGGCCAAAAGACTTTCTAGTCCTGGGTACCTGGAAAATCCAAATAAGCTTCCTGCTGGTTTCTTGATGGGAACCCAACCAACTGCATGCCCTGAGATTTTTGTGTCTTCCAATAAATTTTGGTTTTCCTTTCCTTCTTCCTTTCCTCTTCTTCCTTTCTTCCTTTTTCTCCCTTCCTTCCTTTCTCTCTCTTTCTCTCTCTCTCTCTCCCTCTCTCCCTTCCTCCCTTCCTAGAGATATGCACTCAGATTAACAGAATCAGTGCAAAGACCTGTAAGAACTAAGGAACCTGATCAGGGCTATCTCCTAGGTAACAGTTCACAGATCTTTCATACTTATCTGCCCCAGACCTGCTTACAGGCAGGAGGTAGCATAATAACGAGAGGGGAAAGAGCACTGGACAAAAAAAGAGGGCAGCTAGAGGTTGAGTCACATTCCACCACTTCCTATCCTCCTGACCCTGGACAGGTCTATTTCCCTGAGGCTAGAGATTCTGTACAACAGCCATAGTCACCCTGCTTTGCATGGCATTTCCCAGATCCATACCATAGACTTGCTCACCTCATCACATCTGTTTCCTGTAACAAGGTAAGTACTGTTGTGTTCATTACTGGATGTGGAACTTCTGAAAAGTTCAATAATCCCTTGTAAAGGTAGTGAGTGGTGAAATAATGGTTAAGACCTTGCACACAGGCCACCTACCTTACAGAATTGATGTGAGAATTAAGAAAGGCATCAAATGCAGAGAATGTTTTATAAAATTGCAAATCACTAGTAAGTAGAATGATCGGGGGGGGGGGGGCACTGAGATACAGCACAGAGACCAATGACCTTGGAAGAGGCCTTCCCATGTTCTGACTCTCTGTCACCAAATAGCTGTGTTTTTGGACAAGTTCTTTAGCTTCTAAGGGACTTGGTTCCTCATCTGTGGAATAAAATGGTTTTCCCCCCTGTGATCACTTATATCTAAGGAGTTTTCTAAATAATCAAATTCTTTTCTTGTGGGCACTTGAATTGCCCCATCCCATAAAGTTCAGTAGATTTCTTTCTAGAAATGGGTTGGAAGTGGGGGGGGGGGGGAAGAAAAGAAAAAAGGTTGACTGGGGGAGATCATTCAAAGCAAGAATCTTGGAAAACTTAGGTCTCTATAATAGCCTGTCACATTTTAAGATTTCATTTTCATACTGGATAAGCTCAATTACTGTGAGCATTCCCCACAAGCCTTAATGTCCAGAAACTTCTTTAGTCTCACTGACTTGCTCTAGATGTTCTCAAATTTCTTGAAGCGTGCTGATTTGGTAAAAGAGGATCAAGCTGTCTCAAAGGGCAAGCTGATGAAGACGGTCTGCCTATCTGAGGCTAGACCCCGGGTTTGGTCTGCAGAGCTGTAGAAAGACTGGATGAAATGGCAGTCTAAACTATATGATTATTATAAATAGAAAAGCTCCAAATTTTTGTAGTTGAAGTTCTTCAATTAGTCCATTTATCTACACTACTGAAATAATTTAGATGGTTTGCCAACTAATTCTTTTCTGAGTACTTTCAACCCTGGCGTCAGTAGGTAGGGTTAGGGGGTAGAATCCATAACTTCTCAATTTCTTCAAAAGCACTTTTTAAATACTGATTTACTTATTTTGAGAAATAGAACATGCACGTGTGGGGTGGGGGGCATAGAGAGAGAATCCCAAGAAAGCCTCATGCTGCTAGCGCAGAGACCAACACAGGGCTTGATCCCATAAACCATGAGATCATGACCTGAGCTGAGATCAAGAGTCAGATGTTTAACAGACTGAGCTGTCCGGGTCCCCCAAAAGCATTTTAATATCGTTGAATATCATTGTATCAGCATTATCCTGGAATTGGTATCACCATCAAGCCCACAGGACAAATCCAGCCCCTTTGTATGTAAAATTTTATTGGGACATGGTCATTTGTGTGCATGTTGTCTATAATAGCTTTTGCATTATGATGGTAGAGGTAAGTAGAGATGAGTAGTAGATTTTTGTATTATGATGGTGAAGGGAGTAACAGGTGCAGAGACCCTGTGGCCTGCAAAGACTATGCTATTGACCAACTTGGCCCTTTCCATGAAAAGTTGCCAACCCCCGTCCTGGAGGAAAAGAGAATCATTCTGATGGTCAATTTCAATGCAAACGCTAAAGGCTTAAAAGGTTGGCAAAATACTGCCAGATTTATTCTTACTTCCTTCTGTAGTCCAGGAAACATTCTTCTTTTAAATTAAACTAAGAGAGTGAACTCCAAGTCTATAACTAAATCACCTTAACCCAGCAAAAATAATGGATCACCACAGATTTCTGCAATATGACTCCACTTTCCAAGTGTTCTATGCCTCCAATGTCATTAAATCCTCGCTGAAAGTCTATCAAATCAGAATCACATAGACAAGAGGATATTATTTACTTTATTCACCTCTTAAAAATGAGCCCCATAAAGGAACAGCTGATGACATTCTGATAGCTCTTAATGGGGGCCATTTGCACTAAGGCTTTTAATTGTTCTATTCAATTCCCATAGCAATTTTATATGGTGAGAGTTACTGTACCCATTAAGCAGATGAAGAAACTGGGAAGTCAAAGCATCACACACAGGTTTGAGGCCCCTTCATACCTGCTCCCAAAACTACTCTGTGGGGTAGAGGGAGTTAAAAGTATACCCAGAGGTACAGGGAGAGAAGAATGGCCTTACCAGTAGCCATCTGATAATGGGCTACAGGCCTCTATAGAAGAGAGCTTGTAGTAGGGAGTTCCTTACTGATGTCATCACCTTCATGGCCAGGAAGCATGAGCAGCAGGCACTCTACTTCTTGGGCACTCTACCCTATGGGCCACACTCTTATATTCACCTTGAGGAGCAACTGATCAGCAGGTTGGAGAATCCTGCATCCCTTATGGTCTGTGATCATGTAACTGGAAAAATGCAAAATTAATATTCTAATCAAATCATTTTTGACATCAGTACACATGTAAGATAGCCAAGAGGCTACACAAGGGACAAAAATTGATCCAGAGGGCTGCAGAAGAGAGGGGACCAAGAGATACATTTCATGTTCACAAATGGGCATGCCAAAGTAAAGAACAAATCCAAGTTCATTATAACATTCCCGAGATGGACAGTCTTTGAAGAGTGATTATGAGAAACCAGGAAACTGAACACCATTAGGTGAAACGCAAGTAAGATTTTGATCATTTTTGACATCAGCAATCAGACAACAAAAAGAAATAAGAGGCATCAGAATTGGCAAGGAAGAAGTCAAACTTCCCCTTTTTGCAGATGACATGATACTCTACATGGAAAACCCAATCGACTCCACCAGAAACCTTCTAG
>NC_043708.1:132748248-132756089 GCF_006229205.1 Suricata suricatta
GAAACTTCTTTTAATGTCCCTGAGACAGGTAGAAATTAGTCCCTCTTGAAAGGCACCTCTAAATCCTGATGAAAAACCAGAGGCTGACTAGAGATGAAGGGGGCCGATGAAGGAAGATTTTTGGCCCTAAAAACATATTCCTTGTCCTTAACATATAAGGAAGCCATGATACAGAAGACTGGAACATGATCTGGTAAGAACTACAATGAGAGTGAGCTATAGCTAATACAAAGAACATTTCCGTGAAATACATAGTCACCATCTGCTCCAAGATATCTTAATCACAGTAAGGAAATACCTGTGCTGAAGCCTTAGCAAGGGGTACAGAGTTTAGCCTTAGGGGATGCATACTAAGTGATGTTCCATGCCTTCCTTAGGGAAAGAAAACAAGTATGGCCTTTCCATCTCTGTATTCCCAAGTGTGCCCTACTTCTTGTTTTGGGATCCCTAAATATTTTTCAAATATCTCAATTCTCCCAGAATGCACTATTTGCATTTTTTTCAAACCGTACTTTCTTCTTATTTTCTTATCACGTTCTTAAACTCTCTAGGTTCACTCTGCTAACCAAATCAGCATCCTTGTCAAATTTAATTAATACACCATGTGCCTCCCCTTCCACAACATTAGGAGAGACACTGAGTAAGACAGGGTCCGTGTCACCGTCTTTCCAAAAGGCTGTCATTTCTACTATCTTCCCTTTTTGTGCAACCAGTCAGCTTTGGGATGCTGCAATTGCTCACCTCCAAGCTGATTTAAATGATTTAAAGGCTATCATTTTGTGAAATGCTCTGTGCAATGTGTTAATAAAGTCAAGACCAGGGACAGTACTGTATCTGATTTCTCCTCTCCTTTGCTAATTAAAACCAATAATGAATTTGAAATTTGTCTGGCAAGATTTCCTTCTTTATTAGTGCTACAATTAGGCTTATATTTCTTGTTCTTCTCATTTAGATGTGGAGAGAGAGAGAGAGAGAGAGAGAGAGCGGGCGGGCGGGCAGGAGGGAGGGAGAGAGAGGCATACTTCTTATAACCTATACTTTTTAAAAATTTGCTATTAAGAAAACTGGTTCAACATTGAGCCTGTTGCTCACAGATTATTTTCTGGAAAAATCATATCTAAGCCCAATAACCCAATAACTGATGTTTTACTTTTCTAACTCCAAGAGGAGCTAAAGCAAGCCCTGTCCCATTTGCCAGGGTTTGGCTCTGGATTGGATTTTATAAGCTGGAATAGAGATTTCTTACTGAATACAACTCTAGTTGCCAAGAGCAATCAGTTCAAAGTCCACTGTGAAAATGTGAGGTTTAAATAAAGGGTTTAAAAAAAAGTGTCAAACCCAAGAACCAAACGCAAGAATCAAAGGTGGCTTTCTAGAGGCAAAATGGTGAGTTGGAAATGGGATCCAAATAAGAGGCCAGGAAGGTATTGAGTGGGGTTTTCGCAAGAACTGCCAAGGGGGCCAGAGGAGGAATTTCTATCTTACCAGCAGCTGCAGCTCGTTGATGAAATTAAAGGCTGGATCAAGACCACCAATCATCAGCATCCTCTTCACCAACCCAGAAGTTAAGTACTTTTATCATAGAATGTGAGGATTTAGAACAAGATGGGGGGTCCTATGATAATCACCATCTCCTTTGGGTTCCAAGCCTCCTGCATCTCATACACTTTCATTTTTGCATTTATGGTGAGAGCATTCCACATGGAAAGCCTACCACTGGACAGTGCTCAGAGACACTCGTCACAACTGAGGACCTGAAGAGATGTCCAAATTAATGAAGCACATTGTGCAAGGACAGTGTCAATGAATTGAACCTGTAGAAGAAAACAAGGGCCAAAGAAACAAGATTGTGTTCAATATGGAAAGACAGTAGACAAAGGACCAGTAGAAGTCTCTAAGTGGTGTTACGTAGAGTGCTGACATAATTTTGGCAGCTTCAAAAACTGACCTCTAGGCGGACTGAAGACTGGAGCCAGGGGACCTAAGGAGAAACTATTGTAGGAATCCAGGAAAGAGTCACATGTAGCCTAAGCTGAGAGATGGTAAGGAACAATGAGGTCACTTCTAAAAATTTTAGAAAGTACATTAGATATGGAGGATGAGATTGGAAGAAGAGGTCAAAGTGGACTCCCAGATGTTTTGATTGGGCCACCAGGACTAGGGCTTCCATTCACTAGGTCGGGAGCAATTGAGGACAGGGGTTCAGGCAAAAAGATTAATAAGTTAGATAAGTATAATAATAATCACACCTAACTGATATATTACCTCTTCACCCATCACTTATTTCCAAAGTATTTCCAAACATTAATCTCATGGAATCACCACACTATTCCTATGAGATAGGAAAAAGTGAAGACATACAGTTGGTCAAGCATAAAGTCAGATTCAAAACCAAGCAGTCTGATTGCCTATCATGGAGTTGAGTTGAGCATGCAACATGCCCATGGGTAGGGCCCCACAAATCTGAATCTCAAGAGAGTGGTCAAGGCAAGGTATCTAGAGAAAGTGCAGTTCTCAGTATTCACAGCCCTAAGAGATTCATCAAAGGAAAGCAGATCTTTATTTCTAGACTTCATCCAACAATTTACTTAAACCTTCTATGGGAGAAGTATTATACTGTAGGCAAAAAGAAAGAGCATGGATTCGAATCCCTGTCTCCTTAGCCATATATTCTTCACCATAGCTCATTGCTTCTGCCCCAGTGAAAGGCATCCAATAATTGGGAAGACACAGATGATTCTACTCCTCCCTCTGAGCCTGGACTCAGTACTCCTCCTTCCCTCACCCTGGATTCACATCAGAATGATCCTCACAGCATTGAAGTACAGATATGTAGGCTCTACTCCAGTCCTACTAAACCTGCATCATGGAGAGTTTTGTTGCTGTTGTTTTTAACTTAACAGCCATTTTGAATATATAGCCACATTGGAGGCTCCCTCTTCATAGACCGAAAACACCTCTGAAAGTGAAGGCAGACAGCCAAAACACCAGGAGTTCAAAGACACATAGAGGAAGCAAGACCATCATAAGTGAACTTAGCTTACACTCCAGGCATTGAATGGGATGTTTCGCATACATTGTTTAATCTCACCATGAACAAGAAAGTCGTTTCAATTATCAACATTTATAGGGAAACAAGTCACACTGAGATTATACATCATTCCTGGGCACCTCGGTGACTCAGTTGGTTAAGCATCTGACTCTTGATTTCAGCTCAGGTCATGATCTCATGGTCTGTGAGACTGAGCCCCACGAGAAGCTTTGCACTGCCACTGAGGGAAATGCCTGGGATTCTCTCTTTCTTTCTCTCTCTCTGCCCGTCCCCTGCTCACATTTCCTCTCTCTCTCAAAATAAGCAAACATTAAAAACTCCATAAAAGGGGTGTCTAGGCGGCTCAGTCAGTTAATCGGCCAACTTTTGCTCAGGTCATGATCTCATGGTTCATGAGTTCGAGCCCCGCATTGGGCTCTGTGCTGGCAGCTCAGAGCCTGAAGCCTGCTTCAGATTGTCCTCTCTCTGACCTTCCCCTGCTGATGTCTATCTCTCAAAAATAAATAAACATTAAAAAAAATTTTAACTACATAAAAATAAAATGAAAATATAAGTCATTTCTATCTGCAGTTCTCTACTATATATACATATGTATATTTATATATAGTTTGTGTATACATATATACATACATATGTTATAAAATATATAGCATGTGTTATATATAACATAACACATGCAATATGTATTACATATAGTCCCAGTCAAATTGCCTTTTGATTCTTAGCAAAACGTTCTACATTAGAGGATAAATTGGTAGTACATGGGGAGGTGAGGAGAATAGAGAAACTGAGGCAAACCAGATGGAGAAATCAGTGTGCAGTCAGCTCAGAAGAGACCACTGCATAGTGTGAGTAAAGATCTCAGGGGTGGGTCAGACCTCCAGCCCCGGCAGGGAGCCCTCAATGAGGCTCTGCCCAGTTTCTCTCTTTGGTGAGACTGAGAACCCTGAGGAAAGAGGCCACCTCTCAGCATCTGAAACAAAAAGCTGAATTACTGCTTCTGCTAGCAAAGCAGACAGCTGCTTTTATAGAGGATGTGCAGAGGTATGGAGTCTCTGGGCTGGAAGACTCAACAGGAGCAGCAGCAACTGGTTTTGCTTAACCTAAGCCTGGAAACTTGGGTCTGCAAGTGAGGCTAGTTCTGATTGGCTGACTTTCAAAAAGGCGGGGCTAGAGCAGGGATGTTGCCAATTGGCCCGGTTCAGAAGAAGGAGGCTGTCACGGATTGGCTGGTCTTCAGAAGTTTAACTGTTCAAGCCACTGGTCACTGATCAACTCATTTAAAGTTGATCAGTTATAGTTATAACTTATAGTTACTTTTGCTTTGCCGCGGAACTATCTGACTGTTTCCGAAGAGTACAAGAACATTTGTTCCCAAGGGTTCATCAGAGTGTGCTGGTCTAAGAGCTAGGTGGTCTAAGATGAGGAATTTGGATCCGTCATTGATATTCCTTGGAATCCAGCTACAACTAAAAGGTAAAGGTCAATGCCATGCACACTCAGTCAGTGTGCACACTCATCTCTAATCAGTCTGTCCTGTGAGGGCATTATTGAACTATGCTCTCTATCATCCCAGTGTTGTATTTATAAAAACCAGAGCAAACATCTAAAACACCCAATTATATTCGCGTGTTTGATTCTTCAAAATCTTGCTCTCTGTTTTTATTTATGTTCTTTAAACACTCAGGGCTCTACCCTGGCTATGTTTAGCTGTTTTAATAAAGTGGTCTGCTCTGATTATAAGTGGTTATCAAGTGAGAAAGGCTAATGTCTGCCAGTTAGCATGCCTAGCTGTGTGGATTATGAAGTCATAGCCCAATCCCCATTAGTCATCTGACTGCTGTTTGCACTTACACTATCCAGGTGTAATTAAAAGTTCCCTTGAGTCCCTACTGTGGTCAGCAAGTTAAATCTCCATTACAACCACACCATCCTAGCATCCCACTCCATACAGGAAGCTCCCACCCACTGCCCCAGTCTGCTTAGCCCCACCCTCCCAAGAAAAAGAACAACTATTTCTGGGTAAAATCTATTCTCTAGATTGTGGGTAATGAATCCAAGCCAGCCTTGTGTACATTTGTTTTGGGCCACACCTACATAACGTTTTCAATAGCTGGCTCATTCTGTAATTCAGCGAAGAACAGGTATCAGACATACTTGCATAGAATTGTATCACATAAATAGTTGATTTTCTAACATGTCATTTCTTTTTATTTATGCATTTATTTTACTTCTCAGCTGGCTGCTTCTGTGCGGATGCAGAGATGCACACTTTATTATTTCTCATTTGTTCCCACTGAGTGATAGTCCCTGAGACTATCTGAATGCTTCCAACAATCTATTTTTTGTTTGTTTGGTTTCCAATCAGTTCATTTTTTTCCACCATTAAGTCAGCCATGTGCTAAACTTTGTGATAACCACTCTTGGTCCTTTCCGTCACCAGGCTGATGCCATGACAACTGTCTCCACAATGTGCTGAGGAGGTACTGGAAATCATGGATCGCTCCCTCAGTTTCTCCTTTGGCACCCCTATGATAGCAATTTCAGAGCTATGGTAGATTTTCATAAATGAATCGATGAAAAGCATCTTTTAAATTAAAATACCAATACTAATAATAAACACTTGGAATTCCAAGAAACCTTCTAACTTGTCTTTATCTTAATCTTGGAGAGATGCACTCTTACCCACGGTGAGCTCCTCCCCTGTTGCTTACAACCCATTGATTCTAACTTCCTGCAAGTCTCTTGTGCATCAAACAGGCCCTCTCTTTCTTTGACTCTCATCTCTTTTGCCCTCACTCCTTCCTCTTCGCCTACAACTATTCTCAAAATGATGGTGCTTACTGTTCTCCTTTCTGCTTCCCTTTCTCCATTTGCTGGCTCCTGGGGACACCTCTGCTCACCTATTTCCTGCAGCCGACACCCTCCTAGGTTTCTTCAACAACATGCTAGGTGTCAAACCCAGCCTGCAGCCTGCATCACTTCATGTTGGTATTTGACCGAACTGTCCATCCCAACCTTCTCTTAGCTTCCAGAACCTTTCCCTTGATTTTGCTTCTTGCCTATCTGACCCTTCCCACCCTGGCCCCTCTGTTTCTTCTGCTGGCATTTAGGATGCACCTTCCCAGGATCTCAAGCTCAAAACTCTTTTCTTCTCAAGTGCCTGGGTGCCTCAGTTGGTTAAGGGGCAGATTTCAGCTCAGATCATGATCTCATGGTTTGTGGGTTCAAGTCCTGCATCAGGCTATGTGCTGACAGCTCAGAGCTGGAGCCTGCTTCAGATTCTGTGTCTCCATCTCTCTCTGCCCCTCCCCTACTTATTCTTATTCTTTCATTCTCTCTCTCTCTCTCTCTCTCTCTCTCTCTAAAGAAAAAAAAACCCAAATATTTCAAAATCTTCTCTTCTGATTCCACATCTTCCCCACAGCATACCCCACAGTGACCCTTTATCACTGTGATTCCCGGATCCATGGCCCCAATTCGACCTCTCTCCTGAGCAACAGATCCACACACACCTACCTGGCTACTAGAAATTTCCAGATGCACATCCAGAAAACACGATTTCAAAATATTAAAAATTAAACCTTGATCACATACCCTCCAAAATCAAGTTCTACTACTGAATTCCCTTCTCTCCATAATGGTACCAATATCCACCTAGTCACTGGGTTAGGAACTTCATAGATACATGATGCCTTCCTCTGCCTTAGATCCCAAAGCCAAAGTGGCCACCGAGCCCAGTGAGTTTTCCTTCAAAACAGCTCTCTACTTTGACTGCTACCTTCTCGGTTCAGGCCCTCCCCACCTTGCAAGACTCCTAGGTTAACCTCCTAACTGGAGTCACCGGCCCGAGATTCTCATCCCAGTCCAGCCACAGGGGATCAAAGCTTATCACTTCTCTGCTTAAAATTCTTCTGTGGATTCTCATTTCTTACTTCAGGAGGTTATAAGCTATTTTTAGTAGCATGACCTTTCTCTTTAGAAATACTCTTAGTAGAATCTGTTGTGTGAAGCACATACTCTCTGTGCTGAACCCAGAAGGTCCAGGATCCTGAGAGGCTCAGCCACTCTGCTCTGCGTGGTGACTCCTATACCTTCTTCTATAACCTCAGGACTAAGAAGGACAGTTAAGAATCACTGATGGCAAAAAGTCTAAATGATGTGAGTAGACACACGGGGTATTGGGACAGACCGACCTCTCCTGCCTTTATCACCACCTCTATTATCTTGGTGGCCGGCACTAGAATTCTGTTTAAGGGACACTAACTTTGAGAGAATTCCTATAGTGTCCGTTAGGTTGAAAATATGGTTGCTGAAGGCATAAAACCTGTCTATTGCCAAGTTTTCAGAAAAGAAAACTAGGGGCGCCTGGATGGCTCAGTCAGTTAAATGTCCGCAATAGCATTGCTGGGGATTTACCCAAGAGAGACAGAAATGCTGATGCATAGGAGCACATGTACCCCAATGTTCATAGCAGCACTGTCAACAATAGCCAAAACATGGAAAGAGCCTAAATGTCCATCACCTGATGAGTGGATCAAGAAGATATGGTATATATACATGATGGAGTACTACATGGCAATGAGAAAGAATGACATATAGCCATTTGTAGGAAAGTGGATGGACCTTGCGGGTATCATGCTAAGTGAAGTAAGCCAGGCAGAGAAGAACAGAAATCATATGTTTGCACTCATAGGTTTAACAGGAAAACAGGAGAAACCTAATGGAGGACCAGGGGGAGTGGAGGAGGGAGAGAGTTGGGGAGAGAGAGGGATGCAAAACTTGAGAG
>NC_043708.1:132756189-132757844 GCF_006229205.1 Suricata suricatta
AGAAGAACAGAAATCATATGTTTGCACTCATAGGTTTAACAGGAAAACAGGAGAAACCTAATGGAGGACCAGGGGGAGTGGAGGAGGGAGAGAGTTGGGGAGAGAGAGGGATGCAAAACTTGAGAGATTATTGAATGCCGAAAATGAACTGAGGGTTGAAGGGGATGGGGGAGGGGAGAAAAGAGGTGGTGGTGATGGTGGAGGGCACTTAAGGGGAAGAGCACTGGGTGTTGTATGGAAAACAATTTGACAATAAAATATTATGGAAAAAAAAAATGTTCGAGTTGCCTCAGGTCATCATCTCCTGGTTCATGAGTTCGAGCCCTGCATTGGGCTTTGTGCTGACAGCTCAGAGCCTGGAGCCTGCTTCGGATTCTCTGTCTCCCTGTCTCTGCCCTTTTCCTACTCATACATACTCTGTATCTCTCTCTTGCAAAAATAAACAAACATTTTAAAAAAATTTTTAAGAAACAAAAGCTAACCTGATCTGCCTGACAAATGAGGTGGGATTTCTGTCTCTCTGAGAGAGAAAGGGCAGATAAGAAAAGAGAGGATAGACAAGAGAGAAGGAGAGGTGAGAATACAGAACAAAATATGAAAGGGAATAGGGCATGCAAAAAATATTTCAAAAAAACAAAATCTTGGTGAGAGAGTGGCTGAAAGGGAAATAGAGTTACCTAAGACAATGTTTTGAAAGATTTGTTGGAGTTTGTTTATATTTTGCTGTAGAGTGCATGGTGAGAAATCTTCCCATGACCCCCAGGGCTTAAATAAATTCACTTTCCAAAAATTTCATGTTGAATGGATTATCTTTCAAAAATATAAAGGGCTGAGAGAGTGTTCAATCTATGCCAATGGGGAGGGGGTGCGTGGGGATCAATGGAATAGGATACACAGATATCGGAGGTCAGAGTACAACAGACCTGGGAAGCTGGAAACCCCGGACATTCACAGAAAATGTAGGGAAAGTTAGGGTGATCCCCAAGCAATGGTTCAAGGGATTCCTCAAATGGATGAATTTCCAGTGCCCACTGGACCCCGCTGAAAATCAATGAGGGCATGAGTTTTCCCATTTGTTAACTACATTCAGGATACATCAATGATGGAACTAAACTGTCTGACCAAAGTCTAGTTCTCAAAGGACAAGGCAGCATAGCATGCTCAGAGCTCCTGGACCAGCAACGGCGTTCAAGCTCATTCAGAACCAGCTCCAGTAACAAGTTCAACCTAAAGAAATGTTTATGAATATGAAGGAGAGAGAGTAGAGTCAGGATCTTATAATACTGAGAACTTTTCAAGGAGAAACTCCTTTGCAACATGGCTCCTGCATGCCACTTCTCTCTGAGCTCACTTCTAGCTTCTGAGTGTTGTTTTTCAGTTTATTACTATTTATATAATTGAAAATCATTACCAAGCCAGTGGCCTGACCCTCTAGTTCCAGCACCCAAAACCACTGGATTGACTTGATGTCTAAATCGTTTAATTCAACTTGATAGAGGGAGGACCCAGCTGGCATGATTTGGAATGGAGACAGGAGTTCATTGTGGCCGAGAGAATGGAGTCCCACCAAAACAAGGCCACTTTGGGCAGTGACAAGATTTTCTGGTAGGTTAAGTGAGCAAGGAAGAAACAATCTATATATGAAATACATATTT